>NW_027515356.1:23421-82390 GCF_048772815.1 Callospermophilus lateralis | reverse complement strand
CATTCAATAAAAGGCGTTGGTAGGCTGCCAAAAAACTACAGTCTCCTGAAATCACAAGATACATTTTTTCTTCCGACCTTCATGACACTTTCAAGTAATGAGCAGTACACCAATCAAACTTGGATGTCCACGTTTCGTTCTCCTAGGTTGAAGCATTCGTTTGCAGGAACAGTTTGAATTTTTAGGTTTCACTGCATTTTCTTCTATATTGACAGATGCAGTTAGAACTCTAAATCAAACACGGTTTGTGCTAGCTTCTTGAAACTTGACACAATATAGTAGTTCTACGTTCTACCTCTAAGGTTTGTTTCCTTTTGATGTAGCCTTAAGCAGAGACTGGCGAATAACTCATTCAATGAAAGGCGTTGGTAGGCTGCCAAAAAACTACAGTCTCCTGAAATCACAACATACATTTTTTCTTCCGACCTTCATGATACTTTCAAGTAATGTGCAGTACACCAATCAAACTTGGATGCCCAAGTTTCGTTCTCCAAGGTTGAAGCATTCGTTTGCAGGGACAGTTTGAATTTTTAGGTTTCACTGTGTTTTCTTCTATATTGACAGATGCAGTTAGAACTCTAAAACAAACACGGTTTGCGCTTGCATCTTGAAACTAGACACAACACACTAGTTCTACGTTCTAACTCTAAGGTTTGTTTCCTCTTGATGTAGCCTTAAGCAGAGACTGGCTAATAACTCATTCAATGAAAGGCGTTGGTAGCCTGCCAAAAACTACAGTCTCCTGAAATCACAACATATATTTTTTCTTCCGACCTTCATGATACTTTCAAGTAATGAGCAGTACACCAATCAAACTTGAATGTCCAAGTTTCGTTCTCCTAGGTTGAAGCCTTCGTTTGCAGGAACAGTTTGAATTTTTAGGTTTCACTGCGTTTTCTTCTATATTGACAGATGCAGTTAGAACTCTAAATCAAACACGGTTTGTGCTAGCTTCTTGAAACTTGACACAATACAGTAGTTCTACGTTCTAACTCTAAGGTTTGTTTCCTTTTGATGTAGCCTTTAGCGGAGACTGGCAAATAACTCATTCAATGAAAGGCGTTGGTAGGCTGCCAAAAAACTACAGTCTCCTGAAATCACAACATACATTTTTTCTTCCGACCTTCATGATACTTTCAAGTAATGTGCAGTACACCAATCAAACTTGGATGTCCAAGTTTCGTTCTCCTAGGTTGAAGCATTCGTTTGCAGGAAGAGTTTGAATTTTTAGGTTTCACTGCGTTTTCTTCTATATTGACAGATGCAGTTAGAACTCTAAATCAAACACGGTTTGTGCTAGCCTCTTGAAACTTGACAAAATACAGTAGTTCTACGTTCTAACTCTAAGGTTTATTTCCTCTTGATGTAGCCTTAAGCAGAGACTGGCGAATAACACATTCAATGAAAGGCATTGTTAAGCTTTCAAAAACTACCATCTCCTGAAATCACAACATATATTTTTTCTTCCGAACTTCATGATACTTTCAAGTAATGAGCAGTACACCAATCAAACTTGGATGTCCAAGTTTCGTTCTCCTAGGTTGAAGCATTCGTTTGCAGGAACAGTTTGAATTTTTAGGTTTCACTGCGTTTTCTTCTATATTGACAGATGCAGTTAGAACTCTAAATCAAACACGGTTTGTGCTAGCTTCTTGAAAGTTGACACAATACAGTAGTTCTACGTTCTATCTCTAAGGTTTGTTTCCTTTTGATGTAGCCTTAAGCAGAGACTGGCGAATAACTCATTCAATGAAAGGCATTGTTAGGCTGCCAAAAAACTACAGTCTCCTGAAATCACAACATATATTTTTTCTTCCGACCTTCATGATACTTTCAAGTAATGAGCAGTACTCCAATCAAACTTGGATGTCCAAGTATCGTTCTCCTAGGTTGAAGCATTCGTTTGCAGGAACAGTTTGAATTTTTAGGTTTCCCTGCGTTTTCTCCTATATTGACAGATGCAGTTAGAACTCTAAATCAAACACGGTTTGTGGTAGCTTCTTGAAACTTGACACAATACAGTAGTTCTACGTTCTATCTCTAAGGTTTGTTTCCTCTTGATGTAGCCTTAAGCAGAGACTGGCGAATAACTCATTCAATGAAAGGCGTTGGTAGGCTGCCAAAAAACTACAGTCTCCTGAAATCACAACATATATTTTTTCTTCCGACCTTCATGATACTTTCAAGTAATGAGCAGTACACCAATCAAACTTGGATGCCCAAGTTTCGTTAACCTAGGTTGAAGCACTCGTTTGCAGGAACAGTTTGAATTTTCAGGTTTCACTGCATTTTCTCCTATATTGACAGATGCAGTTAGAACTCTAAATCAAACACGGTTTGTGGTAGCTTCTTGAAACTTGACACAATACAGTAGTTCTACGTTCTATCTCTAAGGTTTGTTTCCTCTTGATGTAGCCTTAAGCAGAGACTGGCGAATAACACATTCAATGAAAGGCATTGTTAAGCTTCCAAAAAACTACCATCTCCTGAAATCTCAATGTATATTTTTTCATCCGACCTTCATGATAACTTCAAGTAATGAGCAGTACACCAATCAAACTTGGATGCCCAAGTTTCGTTCTCCTAGGTTGAAGCATTCGTTTGCAGGAACAGTTTGAATTTTTAGGTTTCACTGCGTTTTCTCCTATATTGACAGATGCAGTTAGAACTCTAAATTAAACACGGTTTGTGGTAGCTTCTTGAAACTTGACAGAATACAGTAGTTCTACGTTCTATCTCTAAGGTTTGTTTCCTCTTGATGTAGCCTTAAGCAGAGACTGGCGAATAACTCATTCAATGAAAGGCGTTGGTAGGCTGCCAAAAAACTACAGTCTCCTGAAATCACAACATATATTTTTTCTTCCGACCTTCATGATACTTTCAAGTAATGAGCAGTACACCAATCAAACTTGGATGTCCATGTTTCGTTCTCCTAGGTTGAAGCATTCGTTTTTCAGGAGAAGTTTGAATTTTTAGGTTTCGCTGCGTTTTCTTCTATATTGACAGATGCAGTTAGAACTCTAAAACAAACACGGTTTGCGCTAGCCTCTTGAAACTAGACACAATACAGTAGTTCTACGTTCTAACTCTAAGGTTTGTTTCCTCTTGATGTAGCCATAAGCAGAGACTGGCGAATAACTCATTCAATGAAAGGCGTTGGTAGCCTGC
Organism: Callospermophilus lateralis; assembly: GCF_048772815.1. Taxonomy (NCBI): domain Eukaryota; kingdom Metazoa; phylum Chordata; class Mammalia; order Rodentia; family Sciuridae; genus Callospermophilus; species Callospermophilus lateralis. The sequence continues at coordinate 79,222 of NW_027515356.1, read as the reverse complement.
CAAAAAACTAGAGTCTCCTGAAATCACAACATATATTTTTTCTTCCGACCCTCATGATACTTTCAAGTAATGAGCAGTACACCAATCAAACTTGGATGTCCAAGTTTCGTTCTCCTAGGTTGAAGCATTCGTTTGCAAGAACAGTTTGAATTTTTAGGTTTCACTGCGTTTTCTTCTATATTGACAGATGCAGTTAGAACTCTAAATCAAACACGGTTTGTGCTAGCCTCTTGAAACTTGACACAATACAGTAGTTCTACGTTCTAACTCTAAGGTTTGTTTCCTCTTGATGTAGCCTTAAGCAGAGACTGGCGAATAACTCATTCAATGAAAGGCGTTGGTAGGCTGCCAAAAAACTACAGTCTCCTGAAATCACAACATACATTTTTTCTTCCGAACTTCATGATACTTTCAAGTAATGAGCAGTACACCAATCAAACTTGGATGTCCAAGTTTCGTTCTCCTAGGTTGAAGCATTCGTTTGCAGGAACAGTTTGAATTTTTAGGTTTCACTGCGTTTTCTTCTATATTGACAGATGCAGTTAGAACTCTAAATCAAACACGGTTTGTGGTAGCTTCTTGAAACTTGACACAATACAGTAGTTCTACGTTCTACCTCTAAGGTTTGTTTCCTTTTGATGTAGCCTTAAGCAGAGACTGGCGAATAACTCATTCAATGAAAGGCGTTGGTAGGCTGCCAAAAAACTACAGTCTCCTGAAATCACAACATACATTTTTTCTTCCGACCTTCATGATACTTTCAAGTAATGAGCAGTACACCAATCAAACTTGGATGCCCAAGTTTCGTTAACCTAGGTTGAAGCACTCGTTTGCAGGAACAGTTTGAATTTTCAGGTTTCACTGCATTTTCTCCTATATTGACAGATGCAGTTAGAACTCTAAATCAAACACGGTTTGTGGTAGCTTCTTGAAACTTGACACAATACAGTAGTTCTACGTTCTATCTCTAAGGTTTGTTTCCTCTTGATGTAGCCTTAAGCAGAGACTGGCGAATAACACATTCAATGAAAGGCATTGTTAAGCTTTCAAAAAACTAACATCTCCTGAAATCACAACATATATTTTTTCTTCCGAACTTCATGATACTTTCAAGTAATGAGCAGTACACCAATCAAACTTGGATGTCCAAGTTTCGTTCTCCTAGGTTGAAGCATTCGTTTGCAGGAAGAGTTTGAATTTTTAGGTTTCACTGCATTTTCTTCTATATTGACAGATGCAGTTAGAGCTCTAAATCAAACACGGTTTGTGCTAGCCTCTTGAAACTTGACACAATACAGTAGTTCTACGTTCTAACTCTAAGGTTTGTTTTCTCTTGATGTAGCCTTAAGCAGAGACTGGCGAATAACTCATTCAATGAAAGGCGTTGGTAGGCTGCCAAAAAACTACAGTCTCCTGAAATCACAACATACATTTTTTCTTCCGACCTTCATGATAACGTCAAGAAATGAGCAGTACACCAATCAAACTTAAATGCCTAAGTTTCCTTCTCCTAGGTTGAAGCAATCGTTTGCAGGAAGAGTTTGAATTTTAGGTTTCACTGCGTTTTCTTCTATATTGACAGATGCAGTTAGAACTCTAAATCCAACACGGTTTGTGGTAGCTTCTTGAAACTTGACACAATACAGTAGTTCTACGTTCTATCTCTAAGGTTTGTTTCCTCTTGATGTAGCCTTAAGCAGAGACTGGCGAATAACTCATTCAATAAAAGGCGTTGGTAGGCTGCCAAAAAACTACAGTCTCCTGAAATCACAAGATACATTTTTTCTTCCGACCTTCATGACACTTTCAAGTAATGAGCAGTACACCAATCAAACTTGGATGTCCACGTTTCGTTCTCCTAGGTTGAAGCATTCGTTTGCAGGAACAGTTTGAATTTTTAGGTTTCACTGCATTTTCTTCTATATTGACAGATGCAGTTAGAACTCTAAATCAAACACGGTTTGTGCTAGCTTCTTGAAACTTGACACAATATAGTAGTTCTACGTTCTACCTCTAAGGTTTGTTTCCTTTTGATGTAGCCTTAAGCAGAGACTGGCGAATAACTCATTCAATGAAAGGCGTTGGTAGGCTGCCAAAAAACTACAGTCTCCTGAAATCACAACATACATTTTTTCTTCCGACCTTCATGATACTTTCAAGTAATGTGCAGTACACCAATCAAACTTGGATGCCCAAGTTTCGTTCTCCTAGGTTGAAGCATTCGTTTGCAGGGACAGTTTGAATTTTTAGGTTTCACTGCGTTTTCTTCTATATTGACAGATGCAGTTAGAACTCTAAAGCAAACACGGTTTGCGCTTGCATCTTGAAACTAGACACAATACACTAGTTCTACGTTCTAACTCTAAGGTTTGTTTCCTCTTGATGTAGCCTTAAGCAGAGACTGGCTAATAACTCATTCAATGAAAGGCGTTGGTAGCCTGCCAAAAACTACAGTCTCCTGAAATCACAACATATATTTTTTCTTCCGACCTTCATGATACTTTCAAGTAATGAGCAGTACACCAATCAAACTTGAATGTCCAAGTTTCATTCTCCTAGGTTGAAGCCTTCGTTTGCAGGAACAGTTTGAATTTTTAGGTTTCACTGCGTTTTCTTCTATATTGACAGATGCAGTTAGAACTCTAAATCAAACACGGTTTGTGCTAGCTTCTTGAAACTTGACACAATACAGTAGTTCTACGTTCTAACTCTAAGGTTTGTTTCCTTTTGATGTAGCCTTTAGTGGAGACTGGCAAATAACTCATTCAATGAAAGGCGTTGGTAGGCTGCCAAAAAACTACAGTCTCCTGAAATCACAACATACATTTTTTCTTCCGACCTTCATGATACTTTCAAGTAATGTGCAGTACACCAATCAAACTTGGATGTCCAAGTTTCGTTCTCCTAGGTTGAAGCATTCGTTTGTAGGAAGAGTTTGAATTTTTAGGTTTCAGTGCGTTTTCTTCTATATTGACAGATGCAGTTAGAACTCTAAATCAAACACGGTTTGTGCTAGCCTCCTGAAACTTGACAAAATACAGTAGTTCTACGTTCTAACTCTAAGGTTTATTTCCTCTTGATGTAGCCTTAAGCAGAGACTGGCGAATAACACATTCAATGAAAGGCATTGTTAAGCTTTCAAAAACTACCATCTCCTGAAATCACAACATATATTTTTTCTTCCGAACTTCATGATACTTTCAAGTAATGAGCAGTACACCAATCAAACTTGGATGTCCAAGTTTCGTTCTCCTAGGTTGAAGCATTCGTTTGCAGGAACAGTTTGAATTTTTAGGTTTCACTGCGTTTTCTTCTATATTGACAGATGCAGTTAGAACTCTAAATCAAACACGGTTTGTGCTAGCTTCTTGAAAGTTGACACAATACAGTAGTTCTACGTTCTATCTCTAAGGTTTGTTTCCTTTTGATGTAGCCTTAAGCAGAGACTGGCGAATAACTCATTCAATGAAAGGCATTGTTAGGCTGCCAAAAAACTACAGTCTCCTGAAATCACAACATATATTTTTTCTTCCGACCTTCATGATACTTTCAAGTAATGAGCAGTACTCCAATCAAACTTGGATGTCCAAGTATCGTTCTCCTAGGTTGAAGCATTCGTTTGCAGGAACAGTTTGAATTTTTAGGTTTCCCTGCGTTTTCTCCTATATTGACAGATGCAGTTAGAACTCTAAATCAAACACGGTTTGTGGTAGCTTCTTGAAACTTGACACAATAGAGTAGTTCTACGTTCTATCTCTAAGGTTTGTTTCCTCTTGATGTAGCCTTAAGCAGAGACTGGCGAATAACTCATTCAATGAAAGGCGTTGGTAGGCTGCCAAAAAACTACAGTCTCCTGAAGTCACAACATATATTTTTTCTTCCGACCTTCATGATACTTTCAAGTAATGAGCAGTACACCAATCAAACTTGGATGCCCAAGTTTCGTTAACCTAGGTTGAAGCACTCGTTTGCAGGAACAGTTTGAATTTTCAGGTTTCACTGCATTTTCTCCTATATTGACAGATGCAGTTAGAACTCTAAATCAAACACGGTTTGTGGTAGCTTCTTGAAACTTGACACAATACAGTAGTTCTACGTTCTATCTCTAAGGTTTGTTTCCTCTTGATGTAGCCTTAAGCAGAGACTGGCGAATAACACATTCAATGAAAGGCATTGTTAAGCTTCCAAAAAACTACCATCTTCTGAAATCTCAATGTATATTTTTTCATCCGACCTTCATGATAACTTCAAGTAATGAGCAGTACACCAATCAAACTTGGATGCCCAAGTTTCGTTCTCCTAGGTTGAAGCATTCGTTTGCAGGAACAGTTTGAATTTTTAGGTTTCACTGCGTTTTCTCCTATATTGACAGATGCAGTTAGAACTCTAAATTAAACACGGTTTGTGGTAGCTTCTTGAAACTTGACAGAATACAGTAGTTCTACGTTCTATCTCTAAGGTTTGTTTCCTCTTGATGTAGCCTTAAGCAGAGACTGGCGAATAACTCATTCAATGAAAGGCGTTGGTAGGCTGCCAAAAAACTACAGTCTCCTGAAATCACAACATATATTTTTTCTTCCGACCTTCATGATACTTTCAAGTAATGAGCAGTACACCAATCAAACTTGGATGTCCATGTTTCGTTCTCCTAGGTTGAAGCATTCGTTTTTCAGGAGAAGTTTGAATTTTTAGGTTTCGCTGCGTTTTCTTCTATATTGACAGATGCAGTTAGAACTCTAAAACAAACACGGTTTGCGCTAGCCTCTTGAAACTAGACACAATACAGTAGTTCTACGTTCTAACTCTAAGGTTTGTTTCCTCTTGATGTAGCCATAAGCAGAGACTGGCGAATAACTCATTCAATGAAAGGCGTTGGTAGCCTGCCAAAAAACTAGAGTCTCCTGAAATCACAACATATATTTTTTCTTACGACCCTCATGATACTTTCAAGTAATGAGCAGTACACCAATCAAACTTGGATGTCCAAGTTTCGTTCTCCTAGGTTGAAGCATTCGTTTGCAAGAACAGTTTGAATTTTTAGGTTTCACTGCGTTTTCTTCTATATTGACAGATGCAGTTAGAACTCTAAATCAAACACGGTTTGTGCTAGCCTCTTGAAACTTGACACAATACAGTAGTTCTACGTTCTAACTCTAAGGTTTGTTTCCTCTTGATGTAGCCTTAAGCAGAGACTGGCGAATATCTCATTCAATGAAAGGCGTTGGTAGGCTGCCAAAAAACTACAGTCTCCTGAAATCACAACATACATTTTTTCTTCCGAACTTCATGATACTTTCAAGTAATGAGCAGTACACCAATCAAACTTGGATGTCCAAGTTTCGTTCTCCTAGGTTGAAGCATTCGTTTGCAGGAACAGTTTGAATTTTTAGGTTTCACTGCGTTTTCTTCTATATTGACAGATGCAGTTAGAACTCTAAATCAAACACGGTTTGTGGTAGTTCTTGAAACTTGACACAATACAGTAGTTCTACGTTCTATCTCTAAGGTTTGTTTCCTCTTGATGTAGCCTTAAGCAGAGACTGGCGAATAACACATTCAATGAAAGGCATTGTTAAGCTTTCAAAAAACTAACATCTCCTGAAATCACAACATATATTTTTTCTTCCGAACTTCATGATACTTTCAAGTAATGAGCAGTACACCAATCAAACTTGGATGTCCAAGTTTCGTTCTCCTAGGTTGAAGCATTCGTTTGCAGGAAGAGTTTGAATTTTTAGGTTTCACTGCGTTTTCTTATATAGTGACAGATGCAGTTAGAACTCTAAATCATACACGGTTTGTGCTAGCCTCTTGAAACTTGACACAATACAGTAGTTCTACGTTCTATCTCTAAGGTTTGTTTCCTCTTGATGTAGCCTTAAGCAGAGACTGGCGAATAACTCATTCAATGAAAGGCGTTGGCAGGCTGCCAAAAAACTACAGTCTCCTGAAATCACAACATATATTTTTTTTTCCGACCTTCATGATAACTTCAAGAAATGAGCAGTACACCAATAAGACTTGGATGCCTAAGTTTCCTTCTCCTAGGTTGAAGCATTCGTTTGCAGGAAGAGTTTGAATTTTTAGGTTTCACTGCGTTTTCTTCTATATTGACAGATGCAGTTAGAACTCTAAATCAAACACGGTTTGTGGTAGCTTCTTGAAACTTGACAAAATAAAGTAGTTCTACGTTCTATCTCTAAGGTTTGTTTCCTCTTGATGTAGCCTTAAGCAGAGACTGGCGAATAACTCATTCAATGAAAGGCGTTGGTAGGCTGCCAAAAAACTACAGTCTCCTGAAATCACAAGATATATTTTTTCTTCCGACCTTCATGATACTTTCAAGTAATGAGCAGTACACCAATCAAACTTGGATGTCCACGTTTCGTTCTCCTAGGTTGAAGCATTCGTTTGCAGGAACAGTTTGAATTTTTAGGTTTCACTGCGTTTTCTTCTATATTGACAGATGCAGTTAGAACTCTAAATCAAACACGGTTTGTGCTAGCTTCTTGAAACTTGACACAATATAGTAGTTCTACGTTCTACCTCTAAGGTTTGTTTCCTTTTGATGTAGCCTTAAGCAGAGACTGGCGAATAACTCATTCAATGAAAGGCGTTGGTAGGCTGCCAAAAAACTACAGTCTCCTGAAATCACAACATACATTTTTTCTTCCGACCTTCATGATACTTTCAAGTAATGTGCAGTACACCAATCAAACTTGGATGCCCAAGTTTCGTTCTCCTAGGTTGAAGCATTCGTTTGCAGGGACAGTTTGAATTTTTAGGTTTCAATGCGTTTTCTTCTATATTGACAGATGCAGTTAGAACTCTAAAACAAACATGGTTTGCGCTTGCCTCTTGAAACTAGACACAATACACTAGTTCTACGTTCTAACTCTAAGGTTTGTTTCCTCTTGATGTAGCCTTAAGCAGAGACTGGCGAATAACTCATTCAATGAAAGGCGTTGGTAGCCTGCCAAAAAACTACAGTCTCCTGAAATCACAACATATATTTTTTCTTCCGACCTTCATGATACTTTCAAGTAATGAGCAGTACACCAATCAAACTTGGATGTCCACGTTTCGTTCTCCTAGGTTGAAGCATTCGATTGCAGGAACAGTTTGAATTTTTAGGTTTCACTGCGTTTTCTTCTATATTGACAGATGCAGTTAGAACTCTAAATCAAACACGGTTTGTGCTAGCTTCTTGAAACTTGACACAATACAGTAGTTCTACGTTCTAACTCTAAGGTTTGTTTCCTTTTGATGTAGCCTTAAGCAGAGACTGGCAAATAACTCATTCAATGAAAGGCGCTGGTAGGCTGCCAAAAAACTACAGTCTCCTGAAATCACAACATACATTTTTTCTTCCGACCTTCATGATACTTTCAAGTAATGTGCAGTACACCAATCAAACTTGGATGTCCAAGTTTCGTTCTCCTAGGTTGAAGCATTCGTTTGCAGGAAGAGTTTGAATTTTTAGGTTTCACTGCGTTTTCTTCTATATTGACAGATGCAGTTAGAACTCTAAATCAAACACGGTTTGTGATAGCCTCTTGAAACTTGACAAAATACAGTAGTTCTACGTTCTAACTCTAAGGTTTATTTCCTCTTGATGTAGCCTTAAGCAGAGACTGGCGAATAACACATTCAATGAAAGGCATTGTTAAGCTTTCAAAAAACTACCATCTCCTGAAATCACAACATATATTTTTTCTTCCGAACTTCATGATACTTTCAAGTAATGAGCAGTACACCAATCAAACTTGGATGTCCAAGTTTCGTTCTCCTAGGTTGAAGCATTCGTTTGCAGGAACAGTTTGAATTTTTAGGTTTCACTGCGTTTTCTTCTATATTGACAGATGCAGTTAGAACTCTAAATCAAACACGGTTTGTGGTAGCTTCTTGAAACTTGACACAATACAGTAGTTCTACGTTCTACCTCTAAGGTTTGTTTCCTTTTGATGTAGCCTTAAGCAGAGACTGGCGAATAACTCCTTCAATGAAAGGCGTTGGTAGGCTGCCAAAAAACTACAGTCTCCTGAAATCACAACATACATTTTTTCTTCCGACCTTCATGATACTTTCAAGTAATGAGCAGTACACCAATCAAACTTGGATGCCCAAGTTTCGTTAACCTAGGTTGAAGCACTCGTTTGCAGGAACAGTTTGAATTTTCAGGTTTCACTGCATTTTCTCCTATATTGACAGATGCAGTTAGAACTCTAAATCAAAAACGGTTTGTGGTAGCTTCTTGAAACTTGACACAATACAGTAGTTCTACGTTCTATCTCTAAGGTTTGTTTCCTCTTGATGTAGCCTTAAGCAGAGACTGGCGAATAACACATTCAATGAAAGGCATTGTTAAGCTTTCAAAAAACTAACATCTCCTGAAATCACAACATATATTTTTTCTTTCGAACTTCATGATACTTTCAAGTAATGAGCAGTACACCAATCAAACTTGGATGTCCAAGTTTCGTTCTCCTAGGTTGAAGCATTCGTTTGCAGGAAGAGTTTGAATTTTTAGGTTTCACTGCGTTTTCTTCTATAGTGACAGATGCAGTTAGAACTCTAAATCATACACGGTTTGTGCTAGCCTCTTGAAACTTGACACAATACAGTAGTTCTACGTTCTATCTCTAAGGTTTGTTTCCTCTTGATGTAGCCTTAAGCAGAGACTGGCGAATAACTCATTCAATGAAAGGCGTTGGTAGGCTGCCAAAAAACTACAGTCTCCTGAAAATCACAACATATATTTTTTCTTCCAACCTTCATGATAACTTCAAGTAATGAGCAGTACACCAATCAAACTTGGATGCCCAAGTTTCGTTCTCCTAGGTTGAAGCATTCGTTTGCAGGAAGAGTTTGAATTTTTTAGGTTTCACTGCGTTTTCTTCTATATTGACAGATGCAGTTAGAGCTCTAAATCAAACACGGTTTGTGCTAGCCTCTTGAAACTTGACACAATACAGTAGTTCTACGTTCTAACTCTAAGGTTTGTTTCCTCTTGATGTAGCCTTAAGCAGAGACTGGCGAATAACTCATTCAATGAAAGGCGTTGGTAGCCTGCCAAAAACTACAGTCTCCTGAAATCACAACATATATTTTTTCTTCCGACCTTCATGATACTTTCAAGTAATGAGCAGTACACCAATCAAACTTGGATGTCCACGTTTTGTTCTCCTAGGTTGAAGCATTCGATTGCAGGAACAGTTTGAATTTTTAGGTTTCACTGCGTTTTCTTCTATATTGACAGATGCAGTTAGAACTCTAAATCAAACACGGTTTGTGCTAGCTTCTTGAAACTTGACACAATACAGTAGTTCTACGTTCTAACTCTAAGGTTTGTTTCCTTTTGATGTAGCCTTAAGCAGAGACTGGCAAATAACTCATTCAATGAAAGGCGCTGGTAGGCTGCCAAAAAACTACAGTCTCCTGAAATCACAACATACATTTTTTCTTCCGACCTTCATGATACTTTCAAGTAATGTGCAGTACACAAATCAAACTTGGATGTCCAAGTTTCGTTCTCCTAGGTTGAAGCATTCGTTTGCAGGAAGAGTTTGAATTTTTAGGTTTCACTGCGTTTTCTTCTATATTGACAGATGCAGTTAGAACTCTAAATCAAACACGGTTTGTGCTAGCCTCTTGAAACTTGACAAAATACAGTAGTTCTACGTTCTAACTCTAAGGTTTATTCCTCTTGATGTAGCCTTAAGCAGAGACTGCGAATAACACATTCAATGAAAGGCATTGTTAAGCTTTCAAAAAACTACCATCTCCTGAAATCACAACATATATTTTTTCTTCCGAACTTCATGATACTTTCAAGTAATGAGCAGTACACCAATCAAACTTGGATGTCCAAGTTTCGTTCTCCTAGGTTGAAGCATTCGTTTGCAGGAACAGTTTGAATTTTTAGGTTTCACTGCGTTTTCTTCTATATTGACAGATGCAGTTAGAACTCTAAATCAAACATGGTTTGTGGTAGCTTCTTGAAACTTGACACAATACAGTAGTTCTACGTTCTACCTCTAAGGTTTGTTTCCTTTTGATGTAGCCTTAAGCAGAGACTGGCGAATAACTCCTTCAATGAAAGGCGTTGGTAGGCTGTCAAAAAACTACAGTCTCCTGAAATCACAACATACATTTTTTCTTCCGACCTTCATGATACTTTCAAGTAATGAGCAGTACACCAATCAAACTTGGATGCCCAAGTTTCGTTAACCTAGGTTGAAGCACTCGTTTGCAGGAACAGTTTGAATTTTCAGGTTTCACTGCATTTTCTCCTATATTGACAGATGCAGTTAGAACTCTAAATCAAAAACGGTTTGTGGTAGCTTCTTGAAACTTGACACAATACAGTAGTTCTACGTTCTATCTCTAAGGTTTGTTTCCTCTTGATGTAGCCTTAAGCAGAGACTGGCGAATAACACATTCAATGAAATGCATTGTTAAGCTTTCAAAAAACTAACATCTCCTGAAATCACAACATATATTTTTTCTTTCGAACTTCATGATACTTTCAAGTAATGAGCAGTACACCAATCAAACTTGGATGTCCAAGTTTCGTTCTCCTAGGTTGAAGCATTCGTTTGCAGGAAGAGTTTGAATTTTTAGGTTTCACTGCGTTTTCTTCTATAGTGACAGATGCAGTTAGAACTCTAAATCATACACGGTTTGTGCTAGCCTCTTGAAACTTGACACAATACAGTAGTTCTACGTTCTATCTCTAAGGTTTGTTTCCTCTTGATGTAGCCTTAAGCAGAGACTGGCGAATAACTCATTCAATGAAAGGCGTTGGTAGGCTGCCAAAAAATACAGTCTCCTGAAATCACAACATATATTTTTTCTTCCAACCTTCATGATAACTTCAAGTAATGAGCAGTACACCAATCAAACTTGGATGCCCAAGTTTCGTTCTCCTAGGTTGAAGCATTCGTTTGCAGGAAGAGTTTGAATTTTTAGGTTTCACTGCGTTTTCTTCTATATTGACAGATGCAGTTAGAGCTCTAAATCAAACACGGTTTGTGCTAGCCTCTTGAAACTTGACACAATACAGTAGTTCTACGTTCTAACTCTAAGGTTTGTTTCCTCTTGATGTAGCCTTAAGCAGAGACTGGCGAATAACTCATTCAATGAAAGGCGTTGGTAGGCTGCCAAAAAACTACAGTCTCCTGAAATCACAACATACATTTTTTCTTCTGACCTTCATGATACTTTCAAGTAATGTGCAGTACACCAATCAAACTTGGATGTCCAAGTTTCGTTCTCCTAGGTTGAAGCATTCGTTTGCAGGAACAGTTTGAATTTTTAGGTTTCACTGCGTTTTCTTCTATATTGACAGATGCAGTTAGAACTCTAAATGAAACACGGTTTGTGCTAGCTTCTTGAAACTTGACACAATACAGTAGTTCTACGTTCTATCTCTAAGGTTTATTTCCTCTTGATGTAGCCTTAAGCAGAGACTGGCGAATAACTCATTCAATGAAAGTCATTGTTAGGCTGCCAAAAAACTACAGTCTCCTGAAATCACAACATATATTTTTTCTTCCGACCTTCATGATAACTTCAAGTAATGAGCAGTACACCAATCAAACTTGGATGCCCAAGTTTCGTTCTCCTAGGTTGAAGCATTCGTTTGCAGGAACAGTTTGAATTTTTAGGTTTCACTGCGTTTTCTCCTATATTGACAGATGCAGTTAGAACTCTAAATTAAACACGGTTTGTGGTAGCTTCTTGAATCTTGACACAATATAGTAGTTCTACGTTCTATCTCTAAGGTTTGTTTCCTCTTGATGTAGCCTTAAGCAGAGACTGGCGAATATCTCATTCAATGAAAGGCGTTGGTAGGCTGCCAAAAAACTACAGTCTCCTGAAATCACAACATATATTTTTTCTTCCGATCTTCATGATAACTTCAAGAAATGAGCAGTACACCAATCAAACTTAAATGCCTAAGTTTCCTTCTCCTAGGTTGAAGCAATCGTTTGCAGGAAGAGTTTGAATTTTTAGGTTTCACTGCGTTTTCTTCTATATTGACAGATGCAGTTAGAACTCTAAATCCAACACGGTTTGTGGTAGCTTCTTGAAACTTGACACAATACAGTAGTTCTACGTTCTATCTCTAAGGTTTGTTTCCTCTTGATGTAGCCTTAAGCAGAAACTGGCGAATAACTCATTCAATAAAAGGCGTTGGTAGGCTGCCAAAAAACTACAGTCTCCTGAAATCACAAGATACATTTTTTCTTCCGACCTTCATGACACTTTCAAGTAATGAGCAGTACACCAATCAAACTTGGATGTCCATGTTTCGTTCTCCTAGGTTGAAGCATTCGTTTGCAGGAACAGTTTGAATTTTTAGGTTTCAGTGCATTTTCTTCTATATTGACAGATGCAGTTAGAACTCTAAATCAAACACGGTTTGTGCTAGCTTCTTGAAACTTGACACAATATAGTAGTTCTACGTTCTACCTCTAAGGTTTGTTTCCTTTTGATGTAGCCTTAAGCAGAGACTGGCGAATAACTCATTCAATGAAAGGCGTTGGTAGGCTGCCAAAAAACTACAGTCTCCTGAAATCACAACATACATTTTTTCTTCCGACCTTCATGATACTTTCAAGTAATGTGCAGTACACCAATCAAACTTGGATGCCCAAGTTTCGTTCTCCTAGGTTGAAGCATTCGTTTGCAGGGACAGTTTGAATTTTTAGGTTTCACTGCGTTTTCTTCTATATTGACAGATGCAGTTAGAACTCTAAAACAAACACGGTTTGCGCTTGCCTCTTGAAACTAGACACAATACACTAGTTCTACGTTCTAACTCTAAGGTTTGTTTCCTCTTGATGTAGCCTTAAGCAGAGACTGGCGAATAACACATTCAATGAAAGGCATTGTTAAGCTTTCAAAAAACTACCATCTCCTGAAATCACAACATATATTTTTTCTTCCGAACTTCATGATACTTTCAAGTAATGAGCAGTACACCAATCAAACTTGGATGTCCAAGTTTCGTTCTCCTAGGTTGAAGCATTCGTTTGCAGGAACAGTTTGAATTTTTAGGTTTCACTGCGTTTTCTTCTATATTGACAGATGCAGTTAGAACTCTAAATCAAACACGGTTTGTGCTAGCTTCTTGAAAGTTGACACAATACAGTAGTACTACGTTCTATCTCTAAGGTTTGTTTCCTTTTGATGGAGCCTTAAGCAGAGACTGGCGAATAACTCATTCAATGAAAGGCATTGTTAGGCTGCCAAAAAACTACAGTCTCCTGAAATCACAACATATATTTTTTCTTCCGACCTTCATGATACTTTCAAGTAATGAGCAGTACTCCAATCAAACTTGGATGTCCAAGTATCGTTCTCCTAGGTTGAAGCATTCGTTTGCAGGAACAGTTTGAATTTTTAGGTTTCCCTGCGTTTTCTCCTATATTGACAGATGCAGTTAGAACTCTAAATCAAACACGGTTTGTGGTAGCTTCTTGAAACTTGACACAATACAGTAGTTCTACGTTCTATCTCTAAGGTTTGTTTCCTCTTGATGTAGCCTTAAGCAGAGACTGGCGAATAACTCATTCAATGAAAGGCGTTGGTAGGCTGCCAAAAAACTACAGTCTCCTGAAATCACAACATATATTTTTTCTTCCGACCTTCATGATACTTTCAAGTAATGAGCAGTACACCAATCAAACTTGCATGCCCAAGTTTCGTTAACCTAGGTTGAAGCACTCGTTTGCAGGAACAGTTTGAATTTTTAGGTTTCAATCTGTTTTCTCCTATATTGACAGATGCAGTTAGAACTCTAAATCAAACACGGTTTGTGGTAGCTTCTTGAAACTTGACACAATACAGTAGTTCTACGTTCTATCTCTAAGGTTTGTTTCATCTTGATGTAGCCTTAAGCAGAGACTGGCGAATAACACATTCAATGAAAGGCATTGTTAAGCTTTCAAAAAACTAACATCTCCTGAAATCACAACATATATTTTTTCTTCCGAACTTCATGATACTTTCAAGTAATGAGCAGTACACCAATCAAACTTGGATGTCCAAGTTTCGTTCTCCTAGGTTGAAGCATTCGTTTGCAGGAAGAGTTTGAATTTTTAGGTTTCACTGCGTTTTCTTCTATAGTGACAGATGCAGTTAGAACTCTAAATCATACACGGTTTGTGCTAGCCTCTTGAAACTTGACACAATACAGTAGTTCTACGTTCTATCTCTAAGGTTTGTTTCCTCTTGATGTAGCCTTAAGCAGAGAATGGCGAATAACTCATTCAATGAAAGGCGTTGGTAGGCTGCCAAAAAACTACAGTCTCCTGAAATCACAACATATATTTTTTTTTCCGACCTTCATGATAACTTCAAGAAATGAGCAGTACACCAATAAGACTTGGATGCAAAAGTTTCCTTCTCCTAGGTTGAAGCATTCGTTTGCAGGAAGAGTTTGAATTTTAGGTTTCACTGCGTTTTCTTCTATATTGACAGATGCAGTTAGAACTCTAAATCAAACACGGTTTGTGGTAGCTTCTTGAAACTTGACACAATACAGTAGTTCTACGTTCTATCTCTAAGGTTTGTTTCCTCTTGATGTAGCCTTAAGCAGAGACTGGCGAATAACTCATTCAATGAAAGGCGTTGGTAGGCTGCCAAAAAACTACAGTCTCCTGAAATCACAAGATATTTTTTTTCTTCCGACCTTCATGATACTTTCAAGTAATGAGCAGTACACCAATCAAACTTGGATGTCCACGTTTCGTTCTCCTAGGTTGAAGCATTCGTTTGCAGGAACAGTTTGAATTTTTAGGTTTCACTGCGTTTTCTTCTATATTGACAGATGCAGTTAGAACTCTAAATCAAACACGGTTTGTGCTAGCTTCTTGAAACTTGACACAATATAGTAGTTCTACGTTCTACCTCTAAGGTTTGTTTCCTTTTGATGTAGCCTTAAGCAGAGACTGGCGAATAACTCATTCAATGAAAGGCGTTGGTAGGCTGCCAAAAAACTACAGTCTCCTGAAATCACAACATACATTTTTTCTTCCGACCTTCATGATACTTTCAAGTAATGTGCAGTACACCAATCAAACTTGGATGCCCAAGTTTCGTTCTCCTAGGTTGAAGCATTCGTTTGCAGGGACAGTTTGAATTTTTAGGTTTCACTGCGTTTTCTTCTATATTGACAGATGCAGTTAGAACTCTAAAACAAACACGGTTTGCGCTTGCCTCTTGAAACTAGACACAATACACTAGTTCTACGTTCTAACTCTAAGGTTTGTTTCCTCTTGATGTAGCCTTAAGCAGAGACTGGCGAATAACTCATTCAATGAAAGGCGTTGGTAGCCTGCCAAAAAACTACAGTCTCCTGAAATCACAACATATATTTTTTCTTCCGACCTTCATGATACTTTCAAGTAATGAGCAGTACACCAATCAAACTTGGATGTCCAAGTTTCGTTCTCCTAGGTTGAAGCATTCGATTGCAGGAACAGTTTGAATTTTTAGGTTTCACTGCGTTTTCTTCTATATTGACAGATGCAGTTAGAACTCTAAATCAAACACGGTTTGTGGTAGCTTCTTGAAACTTGACACAATACAGTAGTTCTACGTTCTACCTCTAAGGTTTGTTTCCTTTTGATGTAGCCTTAAGCAGAGACTGGCGAATAACTCCTTCAATGAAAGGCGTTGGTAGGCTGCCAAAAAACTACAGTCTCCTGAAATCACAACATACATTTTTTCTTCCGACCTTCATGATACTTTCAAGTAATGAGCAGTACACCAGTCAAACTTGGATGCCCAAGTTTCGTTAACCTAGGTTGAAGCACTCGTTTGCAGGAACAGTTTGAATTTTCAGGTTTCACTGCATTTTCTCCTATATTGACAGATGCAGTTAGAACTCTAAATCAAACACGGTTTGTGGTAGCTTCTTGAAACTTGACACAATACAGTAGTTCTACGTTCTATCTCTAAGGTTTGTTTCCTCTTGATGTAGCCTTAAGCAGAGACTGGCGAATAACACATTCAATGAAAGGCATTGTTAAGCTTTCAAAAAACTAACATCTCCTGAAATCACAACATATATTTTTTCTTCCGAACTTCATGATACTTTCAAGTAATGAGCAGTACACCAATCAAACTTGGATGTCCAAGTTTCGTTCTCCTAGGTTGAAGCATTCGTTTGCAGGAAGAGTTTGAATTTTTAGGTTTCACTGCGTTTTCTTCTATAGTGACAGATGCAGTTCGAACTCTAAATCATACACGGTTTGTGCTAGCCTCTTGAAACTTGACACAATACAGTAGTTCTACGTTCTATCTCTAAGGTTTGTTTCTTCTTGATGTAGCCTTAAGCAGAGACTGGCGAATAACTCATTCAATGAAAGGCGTTGGTAGGCTGCCAAAAACTACAGTCTCCTGAAATCACAACATATATTTTTTCTTCCAACCTTCATGATAACTTCAAGTAATGAGCAGTACACCAATCAAACTTGGATGCCCAAGTTTCGTTCTCCTAGGTTGAAGCATTCGTTTGCAGGAAGAGTTTGAATTTTTAGGTTTCACTGCGTTTTCTTCTATATTGACAGATGCAGTTAGAGCACTAAATCAAACACGGTTTGTGCTAGCCTCTTGAAACTTGACACAATACAGTAGTTCTACGTTCTAACTCTAAGGTTTGTTTCCTCTTGATGTAGCCTTAAGCAGAGACTGGCGAATAACTCATTCAATGAAAGGCGTTGGTAGGCTGCCAAAAAACTACAGTCTCCTGAAATCACAACATACATTTTTTCTTCTGACATTCATGATACTTTCAAGTAATGTGCAGTACACCAATCAAACTTGGATGTCCAAGTTTCGTTCTCCTAGGTTGAAGCATTCGTTTGCAGGAACAGTTTGAATTTTTAGGTTTCACTGCGTTTTCTTCTATATTGACAGATGCAGTTAGAACTCTAAATGAAACACGGTTTGTGCTAGCTTCTTGAAACTTGACACAATACAGTAGTTCTACCTTCTATCTCTAAGGTTTATTTCCTCTTGATGTAGCCTTAAGCAGAGACTGGCGAATAACTCATTCAATGAAAGTCATTGTTAGGCTGCCAAAAAACTACAGTCTCCTGAAATCACAACATATATTTTTTCTTCCGACCTTCATGATAACTTCAAGTAATGAGCAGTACACCAATCAAACTTGGATGCCCAATTTCGTTCTCCTAGGTTGAAGCATTCGTTTGCAGGAACAGTTTGAATTTTTAGGTTTCACTGCGTTTTCTCCTATATTGACAGATGCAGTTAGAACTCTAAATTAAACACGGTTTGTGGTAGCTTCTTGAATCTTGACACAATACAGTAGTTCTACGTTCTATCTCTAAGGTTTGTTTCCTCTTGATGTAGCCTTAAGCAGAGACTGGAGAATAACTCATTCAATGAAAGGCGTTGGTAGGCTGCCAAAAAACTACAGTCTCCTGAAATCACAACATATATTTTTTCTTCCGACCTTCATGATAACTTCAAGAAATGAGCAGTACACCAATCAAACTTAAATGCCTAAGTTTCCTTCTCCTAGGTTGAAGCAATCGTTTGCAGGAAGAGTTTGAATTTTTAGGTTTCACTGCGTTTTCTTCTATATTGACAGATGCAGTTAGAACTCTAAATCAAACACGGTTTTGTGGTAGCTTCTTGAAACTTGACACAATACAGTAGTTCTACGTTCTATCTCTAAGGTTTGTTTCCTCTTGATGTAGCCTTAAGCAGAGACTGGCGAATAACTCATTCAATGAAAGGCGTTGGTAGGCTGCCAAAAAACTACAGTCTCCTGAAATCACAAGATATTTTTTTTCTTCCGACCTTCATGATACTTTCAAGTAATGAGCAGTACACCAATCAAACTTGGATGTCCACGTTTCGTTCTCCTAGGTTGAAGCATTCGTTTGCAGGAACAGTTTGAATTTTTAGGTTTCACTGCGTTTTCTTCTATATTGACAGATGCAGTTAGAACTCTAAATCAAACACGGTTTGTGCTAGCTTCTTGAAACTTGACACAATATAGTAGTTCTACGTTCTACCTCTAAGGTTTGTTTCCTTTTGATGTAGCCTTAAGCAGAGACTGGCGGATAACTCATTCAATGAAAGGCGTTGGTAGGCTGCCAAAAAACTACAGTCTCCTGAAATCACAACATACATTTTTTCTTCCGACCTTCATGATACTTTCAAGTAATGTGCAGTACACCAATCAAACTTGGATGCCCAAGTTTCGTTCTCCTAGGTTGAAGCATTCGTTTGCAGGGACAGTTTGAATTTTTAGGTTTCACTGCGTTTTCTTCTATATTGACAGATGCAGTTAGAACTCTAAAACAAACACGGTTTGCGCTTGCCTCTTGAAACTAGACACAATACACTAGTTCTACGTTCTAACTCTAAGGTTTGTTTCCTCTTGATGTAGCCTTAAGCAGAGACTGGAGAATAACTCATTCAATGAAAGGCGTTGGTAGGCTGCCAAAAAACTACAGTCTCCTGAAATCACAACATATATTTTTTCTTCCGACCTTCATGATACTTTCAAGTAATGAGCAGTACACCAATCAAACTTGGATGTCCATGTTTCCTTCTCCTAGGTTGAAGCATTCGTTTTTCAGGAGAAGTTTGAAATTTTAGGTTTCGCTGCGTTTTCTTCTATATTGACAGATGCAGTTAGAACTCTAAAACAAACACGGTTTGCGCTAGCCTCTTGAAACTAGACACAATACAGTAGTTCTAGGTTCTAACTCTAAGGTTTGTTTCCTCTTGATGTAGCCATAAGCAGAGACTGGCGAATAACTCATTCAATGAAAGGCGTTGGTAGCCTGCCAAAAAACTAGAGTCTCCTGAAATCACAACATATATTTTTTCTTCCGACCTTCATGATACTTTCAAGTAATGAGCAGTACACCAATCAAACTTGGATGTCCAAGTTTCGTTCTCCTAGTTTGAAGCATTCGTTTGCAAGAACAGTTTGAATTTTTAGGTTTCACTGCGTTTTCTTCTATATTGACAGATGCAGTTAGAACTCTAAATCAAACACGGTTTGTGCTAGCTTCTTGAAACTTGACACAATACAGTAGTTCTACGTTCTAACTCTAAGGTTTGTTTCCTTTTGATGTAGCCTTAAGCAGAGACTGGCGAATAACTCATTCAATGAAAGGCGTTGGTAGGCTGCCAAAAAACTACAGTCTCCTGAAATCACAACATATATTTTTTCTTCCGACCTTCATGATACTTTCAAGTAATGTGCAGTACACCATACAAACTTGGATGCCCAAGTTTCGTTCTCCTAGGTTGAAGCATTCGTTTGCAGGAAGAGTTTGATTTTTAGGTTTCACTGAGTTTTCTTTTATATTGACAGATGCAGTTAGACCTCTAAATCAAACACGGTTTGTGCTAGCCTCTTGAAACTTGACAAAATACAGTAGTTCTACGTTCTAACTCTAAGGTTTGTTTCCTCTTGATGTAGCCTTAAGCAGAGATTGGCGAATAACACATTAAATGAAAGGCATTTTTAAGCTTTCAAAAAACTACCATCTCCTGAAATCACAACATATATTTTTTCTTCCGAACTTCATGATACTTTCAAGTAATGAGCAGTACACCAATCAAACTTGGATGCCCAAGTTTCGTTCTCCTAGGTTGAAGCATTCGTTGGCAGGAAGAGTTTGAATTTTTAGGTTTCACTGCGTTTTCTTCTATATTGACAGTTGCAGTTACAACTCTAAATCAAACACGGTTTGTGCTAGCCTCTTGAAACTTGACACAATACAGTAGTTCTACGTTCTAACTCTAAGGTTTGTTTCCTCTTGATGTAGCCTTAAGCAGAGACTGGCGAATAACTCATTCAATGAAAGGCGTTGGTAGGCTGCCAAAAAACTACAGTCTCCTGAAATCACAACATATCTTTTTTCTTCAGACCTTCATGATAACTTCAAGTAATGATCAGTACACCAATCAAACTTGGATGCCCAAGTTTCGTTCTCCTAGGTTGAAGCATTCGTTTGCAGGAAGAGTTTGAATTTTTAGGTTTCACTGCGTTTTCTTCTATATTGACAGATGCAGTTAGAACTCTAAATCAAACACGGTTTGTGCTAGCCTCTTGAAACTTGACAAAACACAGTAGTTCTACGTTCTAACTCTAAGGTTTGTTTCCTCTTGATGTAGCCTTAAGCAGAGACAGGCGAATAACACATTCAATGAAAGGCATTGTTAAGCTTAAAAAAAACTACCATCTCCTGAAATCACAACATATATTTTTTCTTCCGAACTTCATGATACTTTCAAGTAATGAGCAGTACACCAATCAAACTTGGATGTCCAAGTTTCGTTCTCCTAGGTTGAAGCATTCGTTTGCAAGAAGAGTTTGAATTTTTAGGTTTCACTGCGTTTTCTTCTATAGTGACAGATGCAGTTAGAACGCTAAATCAAACACGGTTTTGCTAGCCTCTTGAAACTTGACACAATACAGTAGTTCTACGTTCTAACTCTAAGGTTTGTTTCCTCTTGATGTAGCCTTAAGCAGAGACTGGCGAGTAACACATTCAATGAAAGTCATTGTTAAGCTTCCAAAAAACTACCATCTCCTGAAATCACAACATATATTTTTTCTTCCGAACTTCATGATACTTTCAAGTAATGAGCAGTACACCAATCAAACTTGAATGGCCAAGTTTCGTTCTCCTAGGTTGAAGCATTCGTTTGCAGGAACAGGTTGAATTTTTAGGTTTCACTGCGTTTTCTTCTATATTGACAGATGCAGTTAGAACTCTAAAACAAACACGGTTTGTGCTAGCTTCTTGAAACTTGACACAATACAGTAGTTCTACGTTCTAACTCTAAGGTTTGTTTCCTCTTGATGTAGCCTTAAGCAGAGACTGGCGAATAACTCATTCAATGAAAGGCGTTGGTAGGCTGCCAAAAAACTACAGTCTCCTGAAATCACAACATACATTTTTTCTTCCGACCTTCATGATACTTTCATGTAATGTGCAGTACAGCAATCAAACTTGGATGTCCAAGTTTCGTTCTCCTAGGTTGAAACATTCGTTTGCAGGAACAGTTTGAATTTTTAGGTTTCACTGCGTTTTCTTCTATATTCAGATGCAGTTAGAACTCTAAATCAAACACGGTTTGTGCTAGCTTCTTGAAACTTGACACAATACAGTAGTTCTACGTTCTAACTCTAAGGTTTGTTTCCTCTTGATGTAGCCTAAAGCAGAGACTGGCGAATAACTCATTCAATGAAAGCCGTTGGTAGGCTGCCAAAAAACGACAGTCTCCTGAAATCAAAACATATATTTTTTCTTCCGACCTTCATGATACTTTCAAGTAATGAGCAGTACACCAATCAAACTTGGATGCCCAAGTTTCGTTCTCCTATGTTGAAGCATTCGTTTGCAGGAACAGTTTGAATTTTTAGGTTTCACTCTGTTTTCTCCTATATTGACAGATGCAGTTCGAACTCTAAATCAAACACGGTTTGTGGTAGCTTCTTGAAACTTGACACAATAAAGTAGTTCTACGTTCTATCCCTAAGGTTTGTTTCCTCTTGATGTAGCCTTAAGCAGAGACTGGCGAATAACACATTCAATGAAAGTCATTGTTAAGCTTCCAAAAAACTACCATCTCGTGAAATCTCAATGTATATTTTTTCATTAGACCTTCATGATAACTTCAAGGAATGAGCAGTACACCAATCAAACTTGGATGCCCAAGTTTCGTTCTCCTAGGTTGAAGCATTCGTTTGCAGGAACAGTTTGAATTTTCAGGTTTCACTTCGTTTTCTCCTATATTGACAGATGCAGTTAGAACTCTAAATTAAACACGGTTTGTGGTAGCTTCTTGAAACTTGACACAATACAGTAGTTCTACGTTCTATCTCTCAGGTTTGTTTCCTCTTGATGTAGCCTTAAGCAGAGACTGGCGAATAACTCATTCAATGAAAGGCGTTGGTAGGCTGCCAAAAAACTACCGTCTCCTGAAATCACAACATATATTTTTTCTTCCGACCTTCATGATACTTTCAAGTAATGAGCAGTACACCAATCAAACTTGGATGTCCAAGTTTCGTTCTCCTAGGTTGAAGCATTCGTTTGCAGGAAGAGTTTGAATTTTTAGGTTTCACTGCGTTTTCTTCTATATTGACAGATGCAGTTAGAACTCTAAATCAAACACGGTTTGTGCTAGCTTCTTGAAACTTGACACAATACAGTCGTTCTACGTTCTGTCTCTAAGGTTTGTTTCCTCTTGATGTAGCCTTAAGCAGAGACTGGCGAATAACTCATTCAATGAAAGGCATTGGTAGGCTGCCAAAAAACTACAGTCTCCAGAAATCACAACATATATTTTTTCTTCCGACCTTCATGATACTTTCAAGTAATGAGCAGTACACCAATCAAACTTGGATGCCCAAGTTTCGTTCTCCTAAGTTGAAGCATTCGTTTGCAGGAACAGTTTGAATTTTTAGGTTTCACTCTGTTTTCTCCTATATTGACAGATGCAGTTCGAACTCTAAATCAAACACGGTTTGTGGTAGCTTCTTGAAACTTGACACAATACAGTAGTTCTACGTTCTAACTCTAAGGTTTGTTTCCTCTTGATGTAGCCTTAAGCAGAGACTGGCGAATAACACATTCAATGTAAGGCATTGTTAAGCTTTCAAAAAATACCATCTCCTGAAATCACAACATATATTTTTTCTTCGGAACTTCATGATACTTTCAAGTAATGAGCAGTACACCAATCAAACTTGGATGTCCAAGTTTCGTTCTCCTAGGTTGAAGCATTCGTTTGCAGGAAGAGTTTGAATTTTTAGGTTTCACTGCGTTTTCTTCTATAGTGACAGATGCAGTTAGAACTCTAAATCAAACACGGTTTGTGCTAGCCTCTTGAAACTTGACACAATACAGTAGTTCTACGTTCTAACTCTAAGGTTTGTTTCCTCTTGATGTAGCCTTAAGCAGAGACTGGCGAATAACTCATTCAATGAAAGGCGTTGGTAGGCTGCCAAAAAACTAGAGTCTCCTGAAATCACAACATATATTTTTTCTTCCGACCTTCATGATACTTTCAAGTAATGAGCAGTACACCAATCAAACTTGGATGTCCAAGTTTCGTTCTCCTAGGTTGAAGCATTCGTTTGCAAGAACAGTTTGAATTTTTAGGTTTCACTGCGTTTTCTTCTATATTGACAGATGCAGTTAGAACTCTAAATCAAACACGGTTTGTGCTAGCTTCTTGAAACTTGACACAATACAGTAGTTCTACGTTCTAACTCTAAGGTTTGTTTCCTTTTGATGTAGCCTTAAGCAGAGACTGGCGAATAACTCATTCAATGAAAGGCGTTGGTAGGCTGCCAAAAAACTACAGTCTCCTGAAATCACAACATACATTTTTTCTTCCGACCTTCATGATACTTTCAAGTAATGTGCAGTACACCATACAAACTTGGATGCCCAAGTTTCGTTCTCCTAGGTTGAAGCATTCGTTTGCAGGAAGAGTTTGATTTTTAGGTTTCACTGAGTTTTCTTCTATATTGACAGATGCAGTTAGACTTCTAAATCAAACACGGTTTGTGCTAGCCTCTTGAAACTTGACAAAATACAGTAGTTCTACGTTCTAACTCTAAGGTTTGTTTCCTCTTGATGTAGCCTTAAGCAGAGATTGGCGAATAACACATTAAATGAAAGGCATTTTTAAGCTTTCAAAAAACTACCATCTCCTGAAATCACAACATATATTTTTTCTTCCGAACTTCATGATACTTTCAAGTAATGAGCAGTACACCAATCAAACTTGGATGCCCAAGTTTCGTTCTCCTAGGTTGAAGCATTCGTTGGCAGGAAGAGTTTGAATTTTTAGGTTTCACTGCGTTTTCTTCTATATTGACAGTTGCAGTTACAACTCTAAATCAAACACGGTTTGTGCTAGCCTCTTGAAACTTGACACAATACAGTAGTTCTACGTTCTAACTCTAAGGTTTGTTTCCTCTTGATGTAGCCTTAAGCAGAGACTGGCGAATAACACTTTCAATGAAAGGCATTGTTAAGCTTCCAAAAAACTACCATCTCCTGAAATCTCAATGTATATTTTTTCATCCAACCTTCATGATAACTTCAAGTAATGAGCAGTACACCAATCAAACTTGGATGCCCAAGTTTCGTTCTCCTAGGTTGAAGCATTCGTTGGCAGGAACAGTTTGAAATTTTAGGTTTCACTGCGTTTTCTCCTATATTGACAGATGCAGTTAGATCTCTAAATTAAACACGGTTTGTGGTAGCTTCTTGAAACTTGACACAATACAGTAGTTCTACTTTCTATCTCTAAGGTTTGTTTCCTCTTGATGTAGCCTTAAGCAGAGACTGGCGAATAACTCATTCAATGAAAGGCGTTGGTAGGCTGCCAAAAAACTACAGTCTCCTGAAATCACAACATATCTTTTTTCTTCAGACCTTCATGATAACTTCAAGTAATGATCAGTACACCAATCAAACTTGGATGCCCAAGTTTCGTTCTCCTAGGTTGAAGCATTCGTTTGCAGGAAGAGTTTGAATTTTTAGGTTTCACTGCGTTTTCTTCTATATTGACAGATGCAGTTAGAACTCTAAATCAAACACGGTTTGTGCTAGCCTCTTGAAACTTGACAAAATACAGTAGTTCTACGTTCTAACTCTAAGGTTTGTTTCCTCTTGATGTAGCCTTAAGCAGAGACAGGCGAATAACACATTCAATGAAAGGCATTGTTAAGCTTTCAAAAAACTACCATCTCCTGAAATCACAACATATATTTTTTCTTCCGAACTTCATGATACTTTCAAGTAATGAGCAGTACACCAATCAAACTTGGATGTCCAAGTTTCGTTCTCCTAGGTTGAAGCATTCGTTTGCAAGAAGAGTTTGAATTTTTAGGTTTCACTGCGTTTTCTTCTATAGTGACAGATGCAGTTAGAACGCTAAATCAAACACGGTTTTGCTAGCCTCTTGAAACTTGACACAATACAGTAGTTCTACGTTCTAACTCTAAGGTTTGTTTCCTCTTGATGTAGCCTTAAGCAGAGACTGGCGAGTAACACATTCAATGAAAGTCATTGTTAAGCTTCCAAAAAACTACCATCTCCTGAAATCACAACATATATTTTTTCTTCCGAACTTCATGATACTTTCAAGTAATGAGCAGTACACCAATCAAACTTGAATGTCCAAGTTTCGTTCTCCTAGGTTGAAGCATTCGTTTGCAGGAACAGGTTGAATTTTTAGGTTTCACTGCGTTTTCTTCTATATTGACAGATGCAGTTAGAACTCTAAAACAAACACGGTTTGTGCTAGCTTCTTGAAACTTGACACAATACAGTAGTTCTACGTTCTAACTCTAAGGTTTGTTTCCTCTTGATGTAGCCTTAAGCAGAGACTGGCGAATAACTCATTCAATGAAAGGCGTTGGTAGGCTGCCAAAAAACTACAGTCTCCTGAAATCACAACATACATTTTTTCTTCCGACCTTCATGATACTTTCAAGTAATGTGCAGTACACCAATCAAACTTGGATGTCCAAGTTTCGTTCTCCTAGGTTGAAACATACGTTTGCAGGAACAGTTTGAATTTTTAGGTTTCACTGCGTTTTCTTCTATATTGACAGATGCAGTTAGAACTCTAAATCAAACACGGTTTGTGCTAGCTTCTTGAAACTTGACACAATACAGTAGTTCTACGTTCTAACTCTAAGGTTTGTTTCCTCTTGATGTAGCCTAAAGCAGAGACTGGCGAATAACTCATTCAATGAAAGCCGTTGGTAGGCTGCCAAAAAACGACAGTCTCCTGAAATCAAAACATATATTTTTTCTTCCGACCTTCATGATACTTTCAAGTAATGAGCAGTACACCAATCAAACTTGGATGCCCAAGTTTCGTTCTCCTATGTTGAAGCATTCGTTTGCAGGAACAGTTTGAATTTTTAGGTTTCACTCTGTTTTCTCCTATATTGACAGATGCAGTTCGAACTCTAAATCAAACACGGTTTGTGGTAGCTTCTTGAAACTTGACACAATAAAGTAGTTCTACGTTCTATCCCTAAGGTTTGTTTCCTCTTGATGTAGCCTTAAGCAGAGACTGGCAAATAACACATTCAATGAAAGTCATTGTTAAGCTTCCAAAAAAACTACCATCTCCTGAAATCTCAATGTATATTTTTTCATTAGACCTTCATGATAACTTCAAGGAATGAGCAGTACACCAATCAAACTTGGATGCCCAAGTTTCGTTCTCCTAGGTTGAAGCATTCGTTTGCAGGAACAGTTTGAATTTTTAGGTTTCACTGCGTTTTCTCCTATATTGACAGATGCAGTTAGAACTCTAAATTAAACACGGTTTGTGGTAGCTTCTTGAAACTTGACACAATACAGTAGTTCTACGTTCTATCTCTCAGGTTTGTTTCCTCTTGATGTAGCCTTAAGCAGAGACTGGCGAATAACTCATTCAATGAAAGGCGTTGGTAGGCTGCCAAAAAACTACCGTCTCCTGAAATCACAACATATATTTTGTCTTCCGACCTTCATGATACTTTCAAGTAATGAGCAGTACACCAATCAAACTTGGATGTCCAAGTTTCGTTCTCCTAGGTTGAAGCATTCGTTTGCAGGAAGAGTTTGAATTTTTAGGTTTCACTGCGTTTTCTTCTATATTGACAGATGCAGTTAGAACTCTAAATCAAACACGGTTTGTGCTAGCTTCTTGAAACTTGACACAATACAGTCGTTCTAACGTTCTGTTGTGGTTTCCTCTTGATGTAGCCTTAAGCAGAGACTGGCGAATAACTCATTCAATGAAAGGCGTTGGTAGGCTGCCAAAAAACTACAGTCTCCTGAAATCACAACATATATTTTTTCTTCCGACCTTCATGATACTTTCAAGTAATGAGCAGTACACCAATCAAACTTGGATGCCCAAGTTTCGTTCTCCTAAGTTGAAGCATTCGTTTGCAGGAACAGTTTGAATTTTTAGGTTTCACTCTGTTTTCTCCTATATTGACAGATGCAGTTCGAACTCTAAATCAAACACGGTTTGTGGTAGCTTCTTGAAACTTGACACAATACAGTAGTTCTACGTTCTAACTCTAAGGTTTGTTTCCTCTTGATGTAGCCTTAAGCAGAGAATGGGGAATAACACTTTCCATGAAAGGCATTGTTAAGCTTCCAAAAAACTACCATCTCCTGAAATCTCAATGTATATTTTTTCATCCGACCTTCATGATAACTTCAAGTAATGAGCAGTACACCAATCAAACTTGGATGCCCAAGTTTCGTTCTCCTAGGTTGAAGCATTCGTTTGCAGGAATAGTTTGAATTTTTAGGTTTCACTGCGTTTTCTTCTATATTGACAGATGCAGTTAGAACTCTAAATCAAAAACGGTTGGTGCTAGCTTCTTGAAACTTGACACAATACAGTAGTTCTACGTTCTATCTCTAAGGTTTGTTTCCACTTGATGTAGCCTTAAGCAGAGACTGGCGAATAACTCATTCAATGAAAGGCGTTGGTAGGCTGCCAAAAAACGACAGTCTCCTGAAATCACAACATATATTTTTTCTTCCGACCTTCATGATACTTTCAAGTAATGAGCAGTACACCAATCAAACTTGGATGTCCATGTTTTGTTCTCCTAGGTTGAAGCATTCGTTTGCAGGAGAAGTTTGAATTTTTAGGTTTCACTGCGTTTTCTTCTATATTGACAGATGCAGTTAGAACTCTAAAACAAACAGGGTTTGTGCTAGCCTCTTGAAACTTGACACAATACAGTAGTTCTACGTTCTAACTCTAAGGTTTGTTTCCTCTTGATGTAGCCTTAAGCAGAGACTGGCGAATAACTCATTCAATGAAAGGCGTTGGTAGGCTGCCAAAAAACTACAGTCTCCTGAAATCACAACATATATTTTTTCTTCCGACCTTCATGATAACTTCAAGTAATGAGAAGTACACCAATCAAACTTGGATGCCCAAGTTTTGTTCTCCTAGGTTGAAGCATTCGTTTGCAGGAACAGTTTGAATTTTTAGGTTTCACTGAGTTTTCTTCTATATTGACAGATGCAGTTAGAACTCTAAATCAAACACGGTTTGTGCTAGACTCTTGAAACTTGACACAATACAGTACTTCTACGTTCTAACTCTAAGGTTTGTTTCCTCTTGATGTAGCCTTAAGCAGAGACTGGCGAATAACTCATTCAATGATAGGCGTTGGTAGGATGCCAAAAAACTACAGTCACCTGAAATCACAACATACATTTTTTCTTCCGACCTTCATGATACTTTCAAGTAATGTGCAGTACACCAATCAAACTTGGATGTCCAAGTTTCGTTCTCCTAGGTTGAAGCATTCCTTTCCAGGAACAGTTTGAATTTTTAGGTTTCACTGCGTTTTCTCCTATATTGACAGATGCAGTTAGAACACTAAATTAAACACGGTTTGTGGTAGCTTCTTGAATCTTGACACAACACAGTAGTTCTACGTTCTATCGCTAAGGTTTGTTTCCTCTTGATGTAGCCTTAAGCAGAGACTGGCGAATAACTCATTCAATGAAAGGCGTTGTAGGCTGCCAAAAAACGACAGTCTCCTGAAATCAAAACATATATTTTTTCTTCCGACCTTCATGATACTTTCAAGTAATGAGCAGTACACCAATCAAACTTGGATGCCCAAGTTTCGTTCTCCTAGGTTGAAGCATGCGTTTGCAGGAACAGTTTGAATTTTTAGGTTTCACTCTGTTTTCTCCTATATTGACAGATGCAGTTTGAACTCTAAATCAAACACGGTTTGTGGTAGCTTCTTGAAACTTGACACAATAAAGTAGTTCTACGTTCTATCCCTAAGGTTTGTTTCCTCTTGATGTAGCCTTAAGCAGAGACTGGCGAATAACACTTTCAATGAAAGGCATTGTTAAGCTTCCAAAAAACTACCATCTCCTGAAATCTCAATGTATATTTTTTCATCCGACCTTCATGATAACTTCAAGTAATGAGCAGTACACCAATCAAACTTGGATGTCAAAGTTTCGTTCTCCTAGGTTGAAGCATTCGTTTGCAGGAACAGTTTGAATTTTTAGGTTTCACTGCGTTTTCTCCTATATTGACAGATGCAGTTAGAACTCTAAATTAAACACGGTTTGTGGTAGCTTCTTGAAACTTGACACAATACAGTAGTTCTAGGTTCTATCTGTAAGGTTTGTTTCCTCTTGATGTAGCCTTAAGGAGAGACTGGCGAATAACTCATTCAATGAAAGGCGTGGGTAGGCTGCCAAAAAACTACAGTCTCCTGAAATCACAACATATATTTTTTCTTCCGACCTTCATGATACTTTCAAGTAATGAGCAGTACACCAATCAAACTTGGATGTCCAAGTTTCGTTCTCCTAGTTTGAAGCATTCGTTTGCAGGAACAGTTTAAATTTTTAGGTTTCACTGCGTTTTCTTCTATATTGACAGATGCAGTTAGAACTCTAAATCAAACACGGTTTGTGCTAGCTTCGTGAAACTTGAAGCAATACAGTAGTTCTACGTTTTATCTCTAAGGTTTGTTTCCTCTTGATGTAGATTAAGCAGAGACTGGCGAATAACTCATTCAATGAAAGGCATTGTTAGGCTGCCAAAAAACTACAGTCTCCTGAAATCACAATATATATTTTTTCTTCCGACCTTCATGATAACTTCAAGTAATGAGCAGTAAACCAATCAAACTTGGATGCAAAAGTTTCGTTCTCCTAGGTTGAAGCATTCGTTTGCAGGAACATCTTTAATTTTTAGGTTTCACTGCGTTTTCTCCTATATTGACAGATGCAGTTAGAACTCTAAATCAAACACGGTTTGTGCTAGCCTCTTGAAACTTGACACAATACAGTAGTTCTACGTTCTATCTCTAAGGTTTGTTTCCTCATGATGTAGCCTTAATCAGAGACTGGCGAATAACTCATTCAATGAAAGGCGTTGGTAGGCTGCCAAAAAACTACAGTCTCCTGAAATCACAACATATATTTTTTCTTCCGACCTTCATGATACTTTTAAGTAGTGAGCAGTACACCAATAAAACTTGGATGCCCAAGTTTCGTTCTCCTAGGTTGAAGCATTCGTTTGCAGGAACAGTTTGAATTTTTAGGTTTCAATCTGTTTTCTCCTATATTGACAGATGCAGTTCGAACTCTAAATCAAACACGGTTTGTGTTAGCTTCTTGAAACTTGACACAATACAGTAGTTCTACGTTCTATCTCTAAAGTTTGTTTCCTCTTGATGTAGCCTAATGCAGGGACTGCCGAATAACACTTATATTGAAAGGGGTTGCCAAACATCCAAAAACTAGAGTCTCCTGAAATCTCAACATATATTTTTTCATCCAATCTTCATGATACTTTCAAGTAATGATCAGTACACCAATCCCACTTGGATGCTCAAGTTTCCTTCTGCTGCGTTGAAACATTTGTTTGCAGTAACAGTTTGAATTTTTAGGTTTCACTGTTTTCTCCTATATTGACAGATGCAGTTCGAACTCTAAGTCAAACACGGTTAGTGCTAGCTTCTTGAAACTTGACAAAATAAAGTAGTTCTACGTTCTACCTCTAAGGTTTGTTTCCTCTTGATGTAGCCTTAAGCAGAGACTGGCGAATAACTCATTCAATGAAAGGCGTTGGTAGGCTGCCAAAAAACTACAGTCTCCTGAAATCACAACATATATTTTTTCTTCCGACCTTCATGATAACGTCAAGTAATGAGCAGTACACCAATGAAACTTGGGTACCCAAGTTTCGTTCTCCTAGGTTGAAGCATTCCTTTGCTGGAACAGTTTGAATTTTTAGGTTTCACTGCGTTTTCTCCTATATTGACAGATGCAGTTAGAACTCTAAATTAAACACGGTTTGTGCTAGCTCCTTGAAACTTGACACAATACAGTAGTTCTACGTTCTATCTCTAAGGTTTGTTTCCTCTTGATGTAGTCTTAAGCAGAGACTGGCGAATAACTCATTCAATGAAAGGCGTTGGTAGGCTGCCAAAAAACGACAGTCTCCTGAAATCAAAACATATATTTTTTCTTCCGACCTTCAAGATACTTTCAAGTAATGAGCAGTACACCAATCAAACTTGGATGCCCAAGTTTCGTTCTCCTAGGTTGAAGCATTCGTTTGCAGGAACAGTTTGAATTTTTAGGTTTCACTGCGTTTTCTCCTATATTGACAGATGCAGTTAGAACTCTAAATTAAACACGGTTTGTGGTAGCTTCTTGAAACTTGACACAATACAGTAGTTCTACGTTCTATCTCTAAGGTTTGTTTCCTCTTGATGTAGCCTTAAGCAGAGACTGGCGAATAACTCATTCAATGAAAGGCATTGTTAGTCTGCCAAAAAACTACAGTCTCCTGAAATCACAACATATATTTTTTCTTCCGACCTTCATGATACTTTCAAGTAATGAGCAGTACACCAATCAAACTTGGATGTCCAAGTTTCGTTCTCCTAGTTTGAAGCATTCGTTTGCAGGAACAGTTTGAATTTTTAGGTTTCACTGCGTTTTCTTCTATATTGACAGATGCAGTTAGAACTCTAAATCAAACACGGTTTGTGCTAGCTTCGTGAAACTTGAAGCAATACAGTAGTTCTACGTTTTATCTCTAAGGTTTGTTTCCTCTTGATGTAGCCTTAAGCAGAGACTGGCGAATAACTCATTCAATGAAAGGCATTGTTAGGCTGCCAAAAAACTACAGTCTCCTGAAATCACAACATATATTTTTTCTTCCGACCTTCATGATAACTTCAAGTAATGAGCAGTAAACCAATCAAACTTGGATGCAAAAGTTTCGTTCTCCTAGGTTGAAGCATTCGTTTGCAGGAACAGCTTTAATTTTTAGGTTTCACTGCGTTTTCTCCTATATTGACAGATGCAGTTAGAACTCTAAATCAAACACGGTTTGTGCTAGCCTCTTGAAACTTGACACAATACAGTAGTTCTACGTTCTATCTCTAAGGTTTGTTTCCTCATGATGTAGCCTTAATCAGAGACTGGCGAATAACTCATTCAATGAAAGGCATTGTTAGGCTGCCAAAAAACTACAGTCTCCTGAAATCACAACATATATTTTTTCTTCCGACCTTCATGATAACTTCAAGTAATGAGCAGTACACCAATCAAACTTGGATGCCAAGTTTCGTTCTCCTAGGTTGAAGCATTCGTTTGCAGGAACAGTTTGAATTTTTAGGTTTCACTGCGTTTTCTCCTATATTGACAGATGCAGTTAGAACTGTAAATTAAACGCGGTTTGTGGTAGCTTCTTGAAACTTGACACAATACAGTAGATCTACGTTCTAACTCTAAGGTTTGTTTCCTCTTGATGTAGCCTTAAGCAGAGACTGGCGAATAACTCATTCATTGAAAGGCGTTGGTAGGCTGCCAAAAAACTACAGTCTCCTGAAATCACAACATATATTTTTTCTTCCGACCTTCATGATACTTTCAAGTAATGAGCAGTACACCAATCAAACTTGGATGTCCAAGTTTCGTTCTCCTAGGTTGAAGCATTCGTTTGCAGGAACAGTTTGAATTTTTAGGTTTCACTGCATTTTCTTCTATATTGACAGATGCAGTTAGAACTCTAAATCAAACACGGTTTGTGCTAGCTTCTTGAAACTTGACACAATACAGTCGTTCTACGTTCTATCTCTAAGGTTTGTTTCCTTTTGATGTAGCCTTAAGCAGAGACTGGCGAATAACTCATTCAATGAAAGGCATTGTTAGGCTGCCAAAAAACTACAGTCTCCTGAAATCACAACATATATTTTTTCTTCCGACCTTCATGATACTTTCAAGTAATGAGCAGTACACCAATCAAACTTGGATGTCCAAGTTTCGTTCTCCTAGTTTGAAGCATTCGTTTGCAGGAACAGTTTAAATTTTTAGGTTTCACTGCGTTTTCTTCTATATTGACAGATGCAGTTAGAACTCTAAATCAAACACGGTTTGTGCTAGCTTCGTGAAACTTGAAGCAATAAAGTAGTTCTACGTTTTATCTCTAAGGTTTGTTTCCTCTTGATGTAGCCTTAAGCAGAGACTGGCGAATAACTCATTCAATGAAAGGCATTGTTAGGCTGCCAAAAAACTACAGTCTCCTGAAATCACAACATATATTTTTTCTTCCGACCTTCATGATAACTTCAAGTAATGAGCAGTAAACCAATCAATCTTGGATGCAAAAGTTTCGTTCTCCTAGGTTGAAGCATTCGTTTGCAGGAACAGTTTGAATTTTTAGGTTTCACTGAGTTTTCTCCTATATTGACAGATGCAGTCAGAACTCTAAATCAAACACGGTTTGTGCTAGCCTCTTGAAACTTGACACAATACAGTAGTTCTACGTTCTAACTCTAAGGTTTCTTTCCTCTTGATGTAGCCTTAAGCAGAGACTGGCGAATAACTCATTCAATGAAAGGCGTTGGTAGGCTGCCAAAAAACTACAGTCTCCTGAAATCACAACATATATTTTTTCTTCCGAACTTCATGATACTTTCAAGTAATGAGCAGTACACCAATCAAACTTGGATGCCCAAGTTTCGTTCTCCTAGGTTGAAGCATTCGTTTGCAGGAACAGTTTGAATTTTTAGGTTTCACTCTGTTTTCTCCTATATTGACAGATGCAGTTCGAACTCTAAATCAAACACGGTTTGTGGTAGCTTCTTGAAACTTGACACAATAAAGTAGTTCTACGTTCTATCCCTAAGGTTTGTTTCCTCTTGATGTAGCCTTAAGCAGAGAATGGGGAATAACACTTTCCATGAAAGGCATTGTTAAGCTTCCAAAAAACTACCATCTCCTGAAATCTCAATGTATATTTTTTCATCCGACCTTCATGATAACTTCAAGTAATGAGCAGTACACCAATCAAACTTGGATGCCCAAGTTTCGTTCTCCTAGGTTGAAGCATTCGTTTGCAGGAATAGTTTGAATTTTTAGGTTTCACTGCGTTTTCTCCTATATTGACAGATGCAGTTAGAACTCTAAATCAAAAACGGTTGGTGCTAGCTTCTTGAAACTTGACACAATACAGTAGTTCTACGTTCTATCTCTTAGGTTTGTTTCCTCTTGATGTAGCCTTAAGCAGAGACTGGCGAATAACTCATTCAATGAAAGGCGTTGGTAGGCTGCCAAAAAACGACAGTCTCCTGAAATCACAACATATATTTTTTCTTCCGACCTTCATGATACTTTCAAGTAATGAGCAGTACACCAATCAAACTTGGATGTCCATGTTTTGTTCTCCTAGGTTGAAGCATTCGTTTGCAGGAGAAGTTTGAATTTTTAGGTTTCACTGCGTTTTCTTCTATATTGACAGATGCAGTTAGAACTCTAAAACAAACAGGGTTTGTGCTAGCCTCTTGAAACTTGACACAATACAGTAGTTCTACGTTCTAACTTTAAGGTTTGTTTCCTCTTGATGTAGCCTTAAGCAGAGACTGGCGAATAACTCATTCAATGAAAGGCGTTGGTAGGCTGCCAAAAAACTACAGTCTCTTGAAATCACAACATATATTTTTTCTTCCGACCTTCATGATAACTTCAAGTAATGAGCAGTACACCAATCAAACTTGGATGCCCACGTTTTGTTCTCCTAGGTTGAAGCATTCGTTTGAAGGAACAGTTTGAATTTTTAGGTTTCACTGAGTTTTCTTCTATATTGACAGATGCAGTTAGAACTCTAAATCAAACACGGTTTGTGCTAGCCTCTTGAAACTTGACACAATACAGTAGTTCTACGTTCTATCCCTAAGGTTTGTTTTCTCTTGATGTAGCCTTAAGCAGAGACTGGCGAATAACACTTTCAATGAAAGCCATTGTTAAGCTTCCAAAAAACTACAATCTCCTGAAATCTCAATGTATATTTTTTCATCCGACCTTCATGATAACTTCAAGTAATGAGCAGTACACCAATCAAACTTGGATGCCAAAGTTTCGTTCTCCTAGGTTGAAGCATTCGTTTGCAGGAACAGTTTGAATTTTTAGGTTTCACTGCGTTTTCTCCTATATTGACAGATGCAGTTAGAACTCTAAATTAAACACGGTTTGTGGTAGCTTCTTGAAACTTGACACAATACAGTAGTTCTACGTTCTATCTCTAAGGTTTGTTTCCTCTTGATGTAGCCTTAAGCAGAGACTGGCGAATAACTCATTCAATGAAAGGCGTGGGTAGGCTGCCAAAAAACTACAGTCTCCTGAAATCACAACATATATTTTTTCTTCCGACCTTCATGATACTTTCAAGTAATGAGCAGTACACCAATCAAACTTGGATGTCCAAGTTTCGTTCTCCTAGTTTGAAGCATTCGTTTGCAGGAACAGTTTAAATTATTAGGTTTCACTGCGTTTTCTTCTATATTGACAGATGCAGTTAGAACTCTAAATCAAACACGGTTTGTGCTAGCTTCGTGAAACTTGAAGCAATACAGTAGTTCTACGTTTTATCTCTAAGGTTTGTTTCCTCTTGATGTAGCCTTAAGCAGAGACTGGCGAATAACTCATTCAATGAAAGGCATTGTTAGGCTGCCAAAAAACTACAGTCTCCTGAAATCACAATATATATTTTTTCTTCCGACCTTCATGATAACTTCAAGTAATGAGCAGTAAACCAATCAAACTTGGATGCAAAAGTTTCGTTCTCCTAGGTTGAAGCATTCGTTTGCAGGAACAGCTTTAATTTTTAGGTTTCATGCGTTTTCTCCTATATTGACAGATGCAGTTAGAACTCTAAATCAAACACGGTTTGTGCTAGCCTCTTGAAACTTGACACAATACAGTAGTTCTACGTTCTATCTCTAAGGTTTGTTTCCTCATGATGTAGCCTTAATCAGAGACTGGCGAATAACTCATTCAATGAAAGGTGTTGGTAGGCTGCCAAAAAACTACAGTCTCCTGAAATGACAACATATATTTTTTCTTCCGACCTTCATGATACTTTTAAGTAGTGAGCAGTACACCAATCAAACTTGGATGCCCAAGTTTCGTTCTCCTAGGTTGAAGCATTCGTTTGCAGGAACAGTTTGAATTTTTAGGTTTCAATCTGTTTTCTCCTATATTGACAGATGCAGTTCGAACTCTAAATCAAACACGGTTTGTGGTAGCTTCTTGAAACTTGACACAATACAGTAGTTCTACGTTCTATCTCTAAAGTTTGTTTCCTCTTGATGTAGCCTAATGCAGGGACTGCCGAATAACACTTATATTGAAAGGGGTTGCCAAACATCCAAAAACTAGAGTCTCCTGAAATCTCAACATATATTTTTTCATCCAATCTTCATGATACTTTCAAGTAATGATCAGTACACCAATCCCACATGGATGCTCAAGTTTCTTTCTGCTGCGTTGAAACATTTGTTTGCAGTAACAGTTTGAATTTTTAGGTTTCACTGTTTTCTCCTATATTGACAGATGCAGTTCGAACTCTAAGTCAAACACGGTTAGTGCTAGCTTCTTGAAACTTGACAAAATAAAGTAGTTCTACGTTCTACCTCTAAGGTTTGTTTCCTCTTGATGTAGCCTTAAGCAGAGACTGGCGAATAACTCATTCAATGAAAGGCGTTGGTAGGCTGCCAAAAAACTACAGTCTCCTGAAATCACAACATATATTTTTTCTTCCGACCTTCATGATAACTTCAAGTAATGAGCAGTACACCAATCAAACTTGGGTACCCAAGTTTCGTTATCCTAGGTTGAAGCATTCCTTTGCAGGAACAGTTTGAATTTTTAGGTTTCACTGCGTTTTCTCCTATATTGA
The DNA here is from genome assembly GCF_048772815.1 of Callospermophilus lateralis. NCBI lineage: Eukaryota > Metazoa > Chordata > Mammalia > Rodentia > Sciuridae > Callospermophilus > Callospermophilus lateralis. The sequence continues at coordinate 42,421 of NW_027515356.1, read as the reverse complement.
CAGATGCAGTTAGAACTCTAAATTAAACACGGTTTGTGCTAGCTCCTTGAAACTTGACACAATACAGTAGTTCTACGTTCTATCTCTAAGGTTTGTTTCCTCTTGATGTAGTCTTAAGCAGAGACCTGCGAATAACTCATTCAATGAAAGGCGTTGGTAGGCTGCCAAAAAACGACAGTCTCCTGAAATCAAAACATATATTTTTTCTTCCGACCTTCAAGATACTTTCAAGTAATGAGCAGTACACCAATCAAACTTGGATGCCCAAGTTTCGTTCTCCTAGGTTGAAGCATTCGTTTGCAGGAACAGTTTGAATTTTTAGGTTTCACTGCGTTTTCTCCTATATGGACAGATGCAGTTAGAACTCTAAATTAAACACGGTTTGTGGTAGCTTCTTGAAACTTGACACAATACAGTAGTTCTACGTTCTATCTCTAAGGTTTGTTTCCTCTTGATGTAGCCTCAAGCAGAGACTGGCGAATAACTCATTCAATGAAAGGCATTGTTAGTCTGCCAAAAAACTACAGTCTCCTGAAATCACAACATATATTTTTTCTTCCGACCTTCATGATACTTTCAAGTAATGAGCAGTACACCAATCAAACTTGGATGTCCAAGTTTCGTTCTCCTAGTTTGAAGCTTTCTTATGCAGTAACAGTTTGAATTTTTAGGTTTCACTGCGTTTTCTTCTATATTGACAGATGCAGTTAGAACTCTAAATCAAACACGGTTTGTGCTAGCTTCGTGAAACTTGAAGCAATACAGTAGTTCTACGTTTTATCTCTAAGGTTTGTTTCCTCTTGATGTAGCCTTAAGCAGAGACTGGCGAATAACTCATTCAATGAAAGGCATTGTTAGGCTGCCAAAAAACTACAGTCTCCTGAAATCACAACATATATTTTTTCTTCCGACCTTCATGATAACTTCAAGTAATGAGCAGTAAACCAATCAAACTTGGATGCAAAAGTTTCGTTCTCCTAGGTTGAAGCATTCGTTTGCAGGAACAGCTTTAATTTTTAGGTTTCACTGCGTTTTCTCCTATATTGACAGATGCAGTTAGAACTCTAAATCAAACACGGTTTGTGCTAGCCTCTTGAAACTTGACACAATACAGTAGTTCTACGTTCTATCTCTAAGGTTTGTTTCCTCATGATGTAGCCTTAATCAGAGACTGGCGAATAACTCATTCAATGAAAGGCGTTGGTAGGCTGCCAAAAAACTACAGTCTCCTGAAATCACAACATATATTTTTTCTTCCGACCTTCATGATACTTTTAAGTAGTGAGCAGTACACCAATCAAACTTGGATGCCCAAGTTTCGTTCTCCTAGGTTGAAGCATTCGTTTGCAGGAACAGTTTGAATTTTTAGGTTTCAATCTGTTTTCTCCTATATTGACAGATGCAGTTCGAACTCTAAATCAAACACGGTTTGTGGTAGCTTCTTGAAACTTGACACAATACAGTAGTTCTACGTTCTATCTCTAAAGTTTGTTTCCTCTTGATGTAGCCTAATGCAGGGACTGCCGAATAACACTTATATTGAAAGGGGTTGCCAAACATCCAAAAACTAGAGTCTCCTGAAATCTCAACATATATTTTTTCATCCAATCTTCATGATACTTTCAAGTAATGATCAGTACACCAATCCCACTTGGATGCTCAAGTTTCCTTCTGCTGCGTTGAAACATTTGTTTGCAGTAACAGTTTGAATTTTTAGGTTTCACTGTTTTCTCCTATATTGACAGATGCAGTTCGAACTCTAAGTCAAACACGGTTAGTGCTAGCTTCTTGAAACTTGACAAAATAAAGTAGTTCTACGTTCTACCTCTAAGGTTTGTTTCCTCTTGATGTAGCCTTAAGCAGAGACTGGCGAATAACTCATTCAATGAAAGGTGTTGGTAGGCTGCCAAAAAACTACAGTCTCCTGAAATCACAACATATATTTTTTCTTCCGACCTTCATGATAACTTCAAGTAATGAGCAGTACACCAATCAAACTTGGGTGCCCAAGTTTCGTTCTCCTAGGTTGAAGCATTCCTTTGCTGGAACAGTTTGAATTTTTAGGTTTCACTGCGTTTTCTCCTATATTGACAGATGCAGTTAGAACTCTAAATTAAACACGGTTTGTGCTAGCTCTTTGAAACTTGACAAAATACAGTAGTTCTACGTTCTATCTCTAAGGTTTGTTTCCTCTTGATGTAGTCTTAAGCAGAGACTGGCGAATAACTCATTCAATGAAAGGCGTTGGTAGGCTTCCAAAAAACGACAGTCTCCTGAAATCAAAACATATATTTTTTCTTCCGACCTTCAAGATACTTTCAAGTAATGAGCAGTACACCAATCAAACTTGGATGCCCAAGTTTCGTTCTCCTAGGTTGAAGCATGCGTTTGCAGGAACAGTTTGAATTTTTAGGTTTCACTCTGTTTTCTCCTATATTGACAGATGCAGTTCGAACTCTAAATCAAACACGGTTTGTGGTAGCTTCTTGAAACTTGACACAATAAAGTAGTTCTACGTTCTATCCCTAAGGTTTGTTTTCTCTTGATGTAGCCTTAAGCAGAGACTGGCGAATAACACTTTCAATGAAAGGCATTGTTAAGCTTCCAAAAAACTACCATCTCCTGAAATCTCAATGTATATTTTTTCATCCAACCTTCATGATAACTTCAAGTAATGAGCAGTACACCAATCAAACTTGGGTGCCCAAGTTTCGTTCTCCTAGGTTGAAGCATTCGTTTGCAGGAACAGTTTGAATTTTTAGGTTTCCCTGCGTTTTTTCCTATATTGACAGATGCAGTTAGAACTCTAAATCAAACACGGTTTGTGGTAGCTTCTTGAAACTTGACACAATAAAGTAGTTCTACGTTCTATTCCTAAGGTTTGTTTTCTCTTGATGTACCCTTAAGCAGAGACTTTCGAATGACACTTTCAATGAAAGGCATTGTTAAGCTTCCAAAAAACTACCATCTCCAGAAATCTCAATGTATATTTTTTTCATCCAACCTTCATGATAACTTCAAGTAATGAGCAGTACACCAATCCAACTTGGATGCCCAAGTTTCATTCTCCTAGGTTGAAGCATTCGTTTGCAGGAACAGTTTGAATTTTTAGGTTTCACTCTGTTTTCTCCTATATTGACAGATGCAGTTCGAACTCTAAATCAAACACGGTTTGTGGTAGCTTCTTGAAACTTGACACAATAAAGTAGTTCTACGTTCTATCCCTAAGATTTGTTTCCTCTTGATGTAGCCTTAAGCAGAGACTGGCGAATGACACTTTCAATGAAAGGCATTGTTAGGCGGCGAAAAAACTACAGTCTCCTGTAATCACAACATATATTTTTTCATCCAACCTTCATGATAACTTCAAGTAATGAGCAGTACACCAATCAAACTTGGATGTCCAAGTTTCGTTCTCCTAGGTTGAAGCATTCATTTGCAGGAACAGTTTGCATTTTTAGGTTTCACTGCGTTTTCATCTATATTGACAGATGCAGTTAGAACTCTAAATCAAACACGGTTGGTGCTAGCTTCTTGAAACTTGACAAAATAAAGTAGTTCTACGTTCTATCTCTAAGGTTTGTTTCCTCTTGATGTAGCCTTAAGCAGACACTGGCGAATAACTCATTCAATGAAAGGCGTTGGTAGGCTGCCAAAAAACTACAGTCTCCTGAAATCACAACATATATTTTTTCTTCCGACCTTCATGATACTTTCAAGTAATGAGTAGTACACCAATCAAACTTGGATGCCCAAGTTTTGTTCTCCTAGGTTGAAGCATTCGTTTGCAGGAACAGTTTGAATTTTTAGGTTTCACTCTGATTTCTCCTATATTGACAGATGCAGTTTGAACTCTATATCAAACACGGTTTGTAGTAGCTTCTTGAAACTTGACACAATAAAGTAGTTCTTCGTTCTATCCCTAAGGTTTGTTCCCTCTTGATGTAGCCTTAAGCAGAGACTGTTGAATAACACTTTCAATGAAAGGCATTGTTAAGCTTCCAAAAAACTACCATCTCCTGAAATCTCAATGTATATTTTTTATCCAACCTTCATGATAACTTCAAGTAATGAGTAGTACACCAATCAAACTTGGATGCCCAAGTTTCGTTCTCCTAGGTTGAAGCATTCGTTTGCAGGAACAGTTTGTATTTTTAGGTTTCCCAGCGTTTCTCCTATATTGACAGATGCAGTTTGAACTCTAAATCAAACACGGTTTGTGGTAGCTTCATGAAACTTGACACAATACAGTAGTTCTACGTTCTATCTCTAAGGTTTGTTTCCTCTTGATGTAGCCTTAAGCAGAGACTGGCGAATAACTCATTCAATGAAAGGCGTTGGTAGGCTGAAAAAAAATACAGTCTCCTGAAATCACAACATATATTTTTTCTTCCGACCTTCATGATAACTTCAAGTAATGAGCAGTAAACCAATCAAACTTGGATGCAAAAGTTTCGTTCTCCTAGGTTGAAGCATTCGTTTGCAGGAACAGTTTGAATTTTTAGGTTTCACTGCGTTTTCTCCTATATTGACAGATGCAGTTAGAACTCTAAATCAAACACGGTTTGTGCTAGCCTCTTGAAACTTGACACAATACAGTAGTTCTACGTTCTATCTCTAAGGTTTGTTTCCTCATGATGTAGCCTTAATCAGAGACTGGCGAATAACTCATTCAATGAAAGGCGTTGGTAGGCTGCCAAAAAACTACAGTCTCCTGAAATCACAACATATATTTTTTCATCCAACCTTCATGATAACTTCAAGTAATGAGCAGGACACCAATCAAACTTGGATGTCCAAGTTTCGTTTCCTAGGTTGAAGCATTCGTTTGGAGGAACAGTTTGAATTTTTAGGTTTCAATCTGTTTTCTCCTATATTGACAGATGCAGTTCGAACTCTAAATCAAACACGGTTTGTGGTAGCTTCTTGAAACTTGACACAATAAAGTAGTTCTACGTTCTATCTCTAAAGTTTGTTTCCTCTTGATGTAGCCTAATGCAGGGACTGCCGAATAACACTTATATTGAAAGGGGTTGCCGAACTTCAAAAACTAGAGTCTCCTGAAATCTCAACATATATTTTTTCATCCAATCTTCATGATACTTTCAAGTAATGATCAGTACACCAATCCCAAATGGATGCTCAAGTTTCCTTCTGCTGCATTGAAACATTCGTTTGCAGTAACAGTTTGAATTTTTAGGTTTCACTGTTTTCTCCTATATTGACAGATGCAGTTCGAACTCTAAATCAAACAAGGTTAGTGCTAGCTTCTTGAAACTTGACAAAATAAAGTAGTTCTACGTTCTATCTCTTAGGTTTGTTTCCTCTTGATGTAGCCTTAAGCAGAGACTGGCGAATAACTCATTCAATGAAAGGCGTTGTTTGGCTGCCAAAAAACTACAGTCTTCTAAAATCACAACATATATTTTTTTTTCCAACCTTCATGATACTTTCAAGTAATGAGCAGTACACCAATTAAACTTGGATGCCCAGGTTTCGTTCTCCTACGTAGAAGCATCCGTTTGCAGTAACAGTTTGAATTTTTAGTTTTCACTGTGTTTTCTTCTATATTGACAGATGCAGTTAGAACTCTAAATCAAACACGGTTTGTGCTAGCCTCTTGAAACTTGACACAATACAGTAGTTCTACGTTCTAACTCTAAGGTTTGTTTCCTCTTGATGTAGCCTTAAGCAGAGACTGGCGAATAACTCATTCAATGAAAGGTGTTGGTATGCTGCCAAAAAACTACAGTCTCCTGAAATCACAACATATATTTTTTCTTCCGACCTTCATGATACATTCAAGTAATGAGGAGTACACCAATCAAACTTGGATGCCCAAGTTTCGTTCTCCTAGGTTGAAGCATTCGTTTGCAGGAACAGTTTGAATTTTTAGGTTTCACTCTGTTTTGTCCTATATTGACAGATGCAGTTCGAACTCTAAATCAAACACGGTTTGTGGTAGCTTCTTGAAACTTGACACAATAAAGTACTTCTACGTTCTATCCCTAAGGTTTGTTTTCTCTTGATGTAGCCTTAAGGAGAGACTTTCGAATGACACTTTCAATGAAAGGCATTGTTAAGATTCCAAAAAACTACAATCTCCTGAAATCTCAATGTATATTTTTTCATCCAACCTTCATGATAACTTCAAGTAATGAGCAGTACACCAATCAAACTTGGATGCCCAAGTTTCGTTCTCCTAGGTTGAAGCATTCGTTTGCAGGAACAGTTTGAATTTTTAGGTTTCAATGCGTTTTTTCCTATATTGACAGATGCAGTTAGAACTCTAAATCAAACACGGTTTGTGGTAGCTTCTTGAAACTTGACACAATAAAGTAGTTCTACGTTCTATTCCTAAGGTTTGTTTTCTCTTGATGTAGCCTTAAGCAGAGACTTTCGAATGACACTTTCAATGAAAGGCATTGTTAAGCTTCCAAAAAACTACCATCTCCTGAAATCTCAATGTATATTTTTTCATCCAACCTTCATGATAACTTCAAGTAATGAGCAGTACACCAATCCAACTTGGATGCCCAAGTTTCGTTCTCCTAGGTTGAAGCATTCGTTTGCAGGAACAGTTTGAATTTTTAGGTTTCACTCTGTTTTCTCCTATATTGACAGATGCAGTTCGAACTCTAAATCAAACAGGGTTTGTGGTAGCTTCTTGAAACTTGACACAATAAAGTAGTTCTACGTTCTATCTCTAAGGTTTGTTTCCTCTTGATGTAGCCTTAAGCAGAGACTGGCGAATAACTCATTCAATGAAAGGCGTTGGTAGGCTGCCAAAAAACTACAGTCTCCTGAAATCACAACATATATTTTTTCTTCCGACCTTCATGATACTTTCAAGTAATGAGCAGTACACCAATCAAACTTGGATGCCCAAGTTTCGTTCTCCTAAGTTGAAGCATTCGTTTGCAGGAGCAGTTTGAATTTTTAGGTTTCACTCTGTTTTCTCCTATATTGACAGATGCAGTTCGAACTCTAAATCAAACACGGTTTGTGGTAGCTTCTTGAAACTTGACACAATAAAGTAGTTCTACGTTCTATCCCTAAGTTTTGTTTCCTCTTGATGTAGCCTTAAGCAGAGACTGGCGAATAACACTTTCAATGAAAGTCATTGTTAAGCTTCCAAAAAACTACCATCTCCTGAAATCTCAATGTATATTTTTTCATCCGACCTTCATGATAACTTCAAGTAATGAGCAGTACACCAATCAAACTTGGATGCCCAAGTTTCGTTCTCCTAGGTTGAAGCATTCGTTTGCAGGAACAGTTTGAATTTTTAGGTTTCACTGTGTTTTCTTTTATATTGACAGATGCAGTTAGAACTCTAAATTAAACACGGTTTGTGGTAGCTTCTTGAAACTTGACACAATACAGTAGTTCTACGTTCTATCTCTAAGGTTTGTTTCCTCTTGATGTAGCCTTAAGCAGAGACTGGCGAATAACTCATTCAATGAAAGGCTTTGCTAGGCTGCCAAAAAACTACAGTCTCCTGAAATCACAACATATATTTTTTCTTTCGACCTTCATGATACTTTCAAGTCATGAGTAGTACACCAATCAAACTTGGATGCCCAAGTTTCGTTCTCCTAGGTTGAAGCATTCGTTTGCAGGAACAGTTTGAATTTTTAGGTTTCACTGCATTTTCTTCTATATTGACAGATGCAGTTAGAACTCTAAATCAAACACGGTTTGTGCTAGCTTCTTGAAACTTGACACAATCCAGTAGTTCTACGTTCTATCTCTAAGGTGTGTTTCCTCTTGATGTAGCCTTAAGCAGAGACTGGCGAATAACTCATTCAATGAAAGGCGTTGGTAGGCTGCCAAAAAACGACAGTCTCCTGAAATCACAACATATATTTTTTCTTCCGACCTTCATGATACTTTCAAGTAATGAGCAGTACACCAATCAAACTTGGATGCCCAAGTTTCGTTCTCCTAGGTTGAAGCATTCGTTTGCAGGAACAGTTTGAATTTTTAGGTTTCACTGCGTTTTCTTCTATATTGACAGATGCAGTTAGAACTCTAAATCAAACACCGTTTGTGCCAGCTTCTTGAAACTTGACCCAATACAGTAGTTCTATGTTCTATCTCTAAGGTTTGTTTCCTCTTGATGTAGCCTTAAGCAGAGACTGGCAAATAACTCATTCAATGAAAGGCGTTGGTAGGCTGCCAAAAAACTACAGTCTCCTGAAATCACAACATATATTTTTTCTTCCGACCTTCATGATACTTTCAAGTAATGAGAAGTACTCCAATCAAACTTGGATGTCCAAGTTTCGTTCTCCTAGGTTGAAGCATTCGTTTGCAGGAACAGTTTGAATTTTTAGGTTTCACTGTGTTTTCTTCTATATTGACAGATGCAGTTAGAACTCTAAATCAAACACGGTTTGTGCTAGCTTCTTGAAACTTGACACAATACAGTAGTTCTACGTTCTATCTCTAAGGTTTGTTTCCTCTTGATGTAGCCTTAAGCAGAGACTGGCGAATAACTCATTCAATGAAAGGCGTTGGTAGGCTGCCAAAAAACGACAGTCTCCTGAAATCACAACATATATTTTTTCTTCCGACCTTCATGATACTTTCAAGTAATGAGCAGTACACCAATCAAACTTGGATGCCCAAGTTTTGTTCTCCTAAGGTGAAGCATTCGTTTGCGGGAACAGTTTGAATTTTTAGGTTTCACTCTGTTTTCTCCTATATTGACAGATGCAGTTCGAACTCTAAATCAAACACGGTTTGTGGTAGCTTCTTGAAACTTGACACAATAAAGTAGTTCTACGTTCTATCCTTAAGGTTTGTTTCCTCTTGATGTAGCCTTAAGCAGAGACTGGCGAATAACACTTTCAATGAAAGGCATTGTTAAGCTTCCAAAAAACTACCATCTCCTGAAATCTCAATGTATATTTTTTCATCCGACCTTCATGATAACTTCAAGTAATGAGCAGTACACCAATCAAACTTGGATGCCCAAGTTTTGTTCTCCTAGGTTGAAGCATTCGTTTGCAGGAACAGTTTGAATTTTTAGGTTTCACTGCGTTTTCTCCTATATTGACAGATGCAGTTCGAACTCTAAATCAAACACGGTTGGTGCTAGCTTCTTGAAACTTGACAAAATAAAGTAGTTCTACGTTCTATCTCTAAGGTTTGTGTCCTCTTGATGTAGCCTTAAGCAGAGACTGGCGAATAACTCATTCAATGAAAGGCGTTGTTTGGCTGCCAAAAAACTACAGTCTCCTGAAATCACAAAATATATTTTTTTTTTACTTTCAGGATACTTTCAAGTAATGAGAAGTACACCAATCAAACTTGGATGCCCAGGTTTTGTTCTCCTAGGTTGAAGCATCCGTTTGCAGTAACTGTTTGAATTTTTAGGTTTCACTCTGTTTTCTCCTATATTGACAGATGCAGTTAGAACTCTAAATCAAACACGGTTTGTGGTAGCTTCTTGAAACTTGACACAATTCAGTAGTTTTACGTTCTATCTCTAAAGATTGTTTCCTCTTGATGTAGCCTTAAGCAGAGACTGGCGAATAACTCATTCAATGAATGGCATTGTTAGGCTGCCAAAAAATAACAGTCTCCTGAAATCACAACATATATTTTTTCTTCCGACCTTCATGATAACTTCAAGTAATGAGCAGTACACCAATCAAACTTGGTTGCCCAAGTTTCGTTCTCCTAGGTTGAAACTATCGTTTGCAGGAACAGTTTGAATTTTCAGGTTTCACAGCGTTTTCTCCTATATTGACAGATGCAGTTAGAACTCTAAATCAAACACGGTTTGTGGTAGCTTCTTGAAACTTGACACAATACAGTAGTTCTACGTTCTATCTCTAAGGTTTGTTTCCTCTTGATGTAGCCTTAAGCAGAGACTGGCGAATAACTCATTCAATGAAAGGCGTTGGTAGGGTGCCAAAAAACTACAGTCTCCTGAAATCACAACATATATTTTTTCTTCCGAACTTCATGATACTTTCAAGTAATGAGCAGTACACCAATCAAACTTGGATGTCCATGTTTCGTTCTCCTAGGTTGAAGCATTCATTTGCAGGAGAAGTTTGAATTTTTAGGTTTCACGGCGTTTTCTTCTATATTGACAGATGCAGTTAGAACTCTAAAACAAACACGGTTTGTGCTAGCCTCGTTCTACGTTCTAACTCTATGGTTAGTTTTCTCTTGATGTAGCCTTAAGCAGAGACTGGCGAATAACTCATTCAATGAAAGGCGTTGGTAGGCTGCCAAAAAACGACAGTCTCCTGAAATCACAACATATATTTTTTCTTCGGACCTTCATGATAACTTCAAGTAATGAGCAGTACACCAATCAAACTTGGATGCCCAAGTTTCATTCTCCTAGGTTGAAGCATTCGTTTGCAGGAACAGTTTGAATTTTTAGGTTTCACTGCGTTTTCTCCTATATTGACAGATGCAGTTAGAACTCTAAATCAAACACGGTTTGTGCTAGCCTCTTGAAACTTGACACAATACAGTAGTTCTACATTCTAACTCTAAGGTTTGTTTCCTCTTGATGTAGCCTTAAGCAGAGACTGGCGAATAACACATTCAATGAAAGGCGTTGGTAGGCTGCCAAAAACTACAGTCTCCTGAAATCACAACATATATTTTTTCTTCCGACCTTCATGATACTTTCAAGTAATGAGCAGTACACCAATCAAACTTGGATGCCCAAGTTTCGTTCTCCTAGGTTGAAGCATTCGTTTGCAGGAACAGTTTGAATTTTCAGGTTTCACTGCGTTTTCTCGTATATTGACAGATGCAGTTAGAACTCTAAATCAAACACGGTTTGTGCTAGCCTCTTGAAACTTGACACAATACAGTAGTTCTACGTTCTATCTCTAAGGTTTGTTTCCTCATGATGTAGCCTTAATCTGAGACTGGCGAATAACTCATTCAATGAAAGGCGTTGGTAGGCTGCCAAAAAACGACAGTCTCCTGAAACCACAACATATATTTTTTCTTCCGACCTTCATGATACTTTCAAGTAATGAGCAGTACAAAAATCAAACTTGGATGTCCAAGTTTTGTTCTCCTAGGTTGAAGCATTCGTTTGCAGGAAGAGTTTGAATTTTTAGGTTTCACTGCGTTTTCTTCTATATTGACAGATGCAGTTAGAACTCTAAATCAAACACGGTTTGTGCTAGCCTCTTGAAACTTGAAACAATACAGTAGTTCTACCTTCTGTTCTAACTCTAAGGTTTGTTTCCTCTTGATGTAGCCTTAAGCAGAGACTGGCGAATAACACATTCAATGAAAGTCATTGTTAAGCTTTCAAAAAACTACCATCTCCTGAAATCACAACATATATTTTTTCTTCGGAACTTCATGATACTTTCAAGTAAATAGCAGTACACCAATCAAACTTGGATGTCCAAGTTTCGTTCTCCTAGGTTGAAGCATTCGTTTGCAGGAAGAGTTTTGAATTTTTAGGTTTCACTGCGTTTTCTTCTATATTGACAGATGCAGTTAGAACTCTAAATCAAACACGGTTTGTGCTAGCCTCTTGAAACTTGACACAATACAGTAGTTCTACCTTCTAACTCTAAGGTTTGTTTCTCTTGATGTAGCCTTAAGCAGAGATTGGCGAATAACACATTCAATGAAAGTCATTGTTAAGCTTTCCAAAAAACTACAATCTCCTGAAATCACAACATATATTTTTTCTTCCGAACTTCATGATACTTTCAAATAATGAGCAGTACACCAATCAAACTTGGATGTCTAAGTTTCGTTCTCCTAGGTTGAAAGCATTCGTTTGCAGGAACAGTTTGAATTTTTAGGTTTCACTGCGTTTTCTTCTATATTGACAGATGCAGTTAGAACTCTAAATCAAACACGGTTTGTGCTAGCTTCTTGAAACTTGACACAATACAGTAGTTCTACGTTCTAACTCTAAGGTTTGTTTTCTCTTGATGTAGCCTTAAGCAGAGACTGGCGAATACCTCATTCAATGAAAGGCGTTGGTAGGCTGCCAAAAAACTACAGTCTCCTGAAATCACAACATATATTTTTTCTTCCGACCTTCATGATACTTTCAAGTAATGAGCAGTACACCAATCAAACTTGGATGTCCAAGTTTCGTTCTCCTAGGTTGAAGCATTCGTTTGCAGGAACAGTTTGAATTTTTAGGTTTCACTGCGTTTTCTTCTATATTGACAGATGCAGTTAGAACTCTAAATCAAACACGGTTTGTGGTAGCTTCTTGAAACTTGACACAATACAGTAGTTCTACGTTCTATCCCTAAGGTTTGTTTCCTCTTGATGTAGCCTTAAGCAGAGACTGGCGAATAACACTTTCAATGAAAGGCATTGTTAAGCTTCCAAAAACTACAATCTCCTGAAATCTCAATGTATATTTTTTCATCCGACCTTCATGATAACTTCAAGTAATGAGCAGTACAACAATCAAACTTGGATGCCCAAGTTTCATTCTCCTAGGTTGAAGCATTCGTTTGCAGGAACAGTTTGAATTTTTAGGTTTCACTGCGTTTTCTCCTATATTGACAGATGCAGTTAGAACTCTAAATCAAACACGGTTGGTGCTAGCTTCTTGAAACTTGACAAAATAAAGTAGTTCTACGTTCTATCTCTAAGGTTTGTGTCTTCTTGATGTAGCCTTAAGCAGAGACTGGCGAATAACTCATTCAATGAAAGGTGTTGTTTGGCTGCCAAAAAACTACCATCTCCTGAAATCACAACATATATATTTTTTTCCGACCTTCATGATACTTTCAAGTAATGAGCAGTACACCAATGAAACTTGGATGCCCAAGTTTCATTCTCCTAGGTTGAAGCATTCGTTTGCAGGAACAGTTTGAATTTTTGGGTTTCACTGCGTTTTCTCTTATATTGACAGATGCAGTTAGAACTCTAAATTAAACACGGTTTGTGGTAGCTTCTGAAACTTGACACAATACAGTAGTTCTACGTTCTATCTCTAAGGTTTGTTTCCTCTTGATGTAGCCTTAAGCAGAGACTGGCGAATAACTCATTCAATGAAAGGCGTTGGTAGGCTGCCAAAAAACTACAGTCTACTGAATCACAACATATATTTGATCTTCCGAACTTCATGATACTTTCAAGTAATGAGCAGTACACCAATCAAACTTGGATGTCCATGTTTCGTTCTCCTAGGTTGAAGCATTCGTTTGCAGGAACAGATTGAATTTTTAGGTTTCACTGCGTTTTCTCTTATATTGACAGATGCAGTTAGAACTCTAAATCAAACACGGTGTGTGCTAGCCTCTTGAAACTTGACACAATACAGTAGTTCTACGTTCTAACTCTAAGGTTTGTTTCCTCTTGATGTAGCCTTAAGCAGAGACTGGAGAATAAGTCATTCAATGAAAGGCGTTGGTATGCTGCCAAAAAACTACAGTCTCCTGAAATCACACATATATTTTTTCTTCCGACCTTCATGATACTTTCAAGTAATGAGCGGTACCCACCAATCAAACTTGGATGTCCACGTTTCGTTCTCCTAGGTTGAAGCATTCGTTTGCAGGAACAGTTTGAATTTTTAGATTTCACTGCGTTTTCTTCTATATTGACAGATGCAGTTAGAACTCTAAATCAAACACGGTTTGTGCAAGCTTCTTGAAACTTGACACAATACAGTAGTTTCTACGTTCTATCTTTAAGGTTTGTTCCTCTTGATGTAGCCTTAAGCAGAGACTGGCGAATAACTCATTCAATGAAAGGCGTTGGTAGGCGGCCAAAAAACTACAGTCTCCTGAAATCACAACATATATTTTTTCTTCCGACCTTCATGATACTTTCAAGTAATGAGCAGTACACCAATCAAACTTGGATGCCCAAGTTTCATTCTCCTAGGTTGAAGCATTCGTTTGCAGGAACAGTTTGAATTTTTAGGTTTCACTCTGTTTTCTCCTATATTGACAGATGCAGTTCGAACTCTAAATCAAACACGGTTTGTGGTAGCTTCTTGAAACTTGACACAATAAAGTAGTTCTATGTTCTATCCCTAAGGTTTGTTTCCTCTTGATGTAGCCTTAAGCAGAGACTGGCGAATAACACTTTCAATGAAAGGCATTGTTAAGCTTCCAAAAAACTACCATCTCCTGAAATCTCAATGTATATTTTTTCATCCGACCTTCTTGATAACTTCAAGTAATGAGCAGTACATCAATCAAACTTGGATGCCCAAGTTTTGTTCTCCTAGGTTGAAGCATTCGTTTGCAGGAACAGTTTGAATTTTTAGGTTTCACTGTGTTTTCTCCTATATTGACAGATGCAGTTAGAACTCTAAATCAAACACGGTTGGTGCTAGCTTCTTGAAACTTGACAAAATAAAGTAGTTCTACGTTCTAACTCTAAGGTTTGTTTCCTCTTGATGTAGCCTTAAGCAGAGACTGGCGAATAACACATTCAATGAGAGTCATTGTTAAGCTTTCAAAAAAACTACCATCTCCTGAAATCACAACATATATTTTTTCTTCCGAACTTCATGATACTTTCAAGTAATGAGCAGTACACCAATCAAACTTGGATGCCCAAGTTTCGTTCTCCTAGGTTGAAGCATTCGTTTGCAGGAACAGTTTGAATTTTTAGGTTTCACTGCGTTTTCTTCTATATTGACAGATGCAGTTAGAACTCTAAATTAAACATGGTTTGTGGTAGCTTCTTGAAACTTGACACAATACAGTAGTTCTACGTTCTATCTCTAAGGTTTGTTTCCTCTTGATGTAGCCTTAAGCAGAGACTGGCGAATAACTCATTCAATGAAAGGCGTTGTTTGGCTGCCAAAAAACTACAGTCTCCTGAAATCACAACATATATTTTTTTTTTTTTACTTTCAGGATACTTTCAAGTAATGAGAAGTACACCAATCAAACTTGCATGCCCAGGTTTTGTTCTCCTAGGTTGAAGCATCCGTTTGCAGTAACTGTTTGAATTTTTAGGTTTCACTCTGTTTTCTCCTATATTGACAGATGCACTTAGAACTCTAAATCAAACACGGTTTGTGGTAGCTTCTTGAAACTTGACACAATACAGTAGTTTTACGTTCTTATCTCTAAAGATTGTTTCCTCTTGATGTAGCCTTAAGCAGAGACTGGCGAATAACTCATTCAATGAAAGGCATTGTTAGGCTGCCAAAAAACTACAGTCTCCTGAAATCACAACATATATTTTTTCTTCCGACCTTCATGATAACTTCAAGTAATGAGCAGTACACCAATCAAACTTGGTTGCCCAAGTTTCGTTCTCCTAGGTTGAAGCAATCGTTTGCAGGAACAGTTTGAATTTTCAGGTTTCACAGCGTTTTCTCCTATATTGACAGATGCAGTTAGAACTCTAAATTCAAACACGGTTTGTGGTAGCTTCTTGAAACTTGACACAATACAGTAGTTCTACGTTCAATCTCTAGGTTTGTTTCTCTTGATGTAGCCTTAAGCAGAGACTGGCGAATAACTCATTCAATGAAAGGCGTTGGTAGGGTGCCAAAAAACTACAGTCTCCTGAAATCACAACATATATTTTTTCTTCCGAACTTCATGATACTTTCAAGTAATGAGAAGTACACCAATCAAACTTGGATGTCCATGTTTCGTTCTCCTATTTTGAAGCATTCATTTGCAGGGAGAAGTTTGAATTTTTTAGGTTTCAATGCGTTTTCTTCTATATTGACAGATGCAGTTAGAACTCTAAAACAAACACGGTTTGTGCTAGCCTCTTGAAACTTGACACAATACAGTAGTTCTACGTTCTAACTCTAAGGTTTGTTTCCTCTTGATGTAGCCTTAAGCAGAGACTGGCGAATAACTCATTCAATGAAAGGCGTTGGTAGGCTGCCAAAAAACTACAGTCTCCTGAAATCACAACATATATTTTTTCTTCGGACCTTCATGATAACTTCAAGTAATGAGCAGTACACCAATCAAACTTGGATGCCCAAGTTTCATTCTCCTAGGTTGAAGCATTCGTTTGCAGGAACAGTTTGAATTTTTTAGGTTTCACTGAGTTTTCTTCTATATTGACAGGTGCAGTTAGAACTCTAAATCAAACACGGTTTGTGCTAGCCTCTTGAAACATGACACAATACAGTAGTTCTGCGTTCTAACTCTAAGGTTTGTTTCCTCTTGATGTAGCCTTAAGCAGAGACTGGCGAATAACACATTCAATGAAAGGCATTGTTAAGCTTTCAAAAAACTACCATCTCCTGAAATCACAACATATATTTTTTCTTCCGAACTTCATGATACTTTCAAGTAATGAGCAGTACACCAATCAAACTTGGATGTCCAAGTTTCGTTCTCTAGGTTGAAGCATTCGTTTGCAGGAAGAGTTTGAATTTTTAGGTTTCACTGCGTTTTCTTCTATATTGACAGATGCAGTTAGAACTCTAAATCAAACACGGTTTGTGCTAGCCTCTTGAAACTTGACACAATACAGTAGTTCTACGTTCTAACTCTAAGGTTTGTTTCCTCTTGATGTAGCTTAAGCAGAGACTGGCGAATAACACATTAAATGAAAGTCATTGTTAAGCTTCCAAAAAACTACCATCTCCTGAAATCACAACATATATTTTTTCTTCCGACCTTCATGATACTTTCAAGTAATGAGCAGTACACTAATCAAACTTGGATGTCCAAGTTTCGTTCTCCTATGTTGAAGCATTCGTTTTCCAGGAACAGTTTGCATTTTTAGGTTTCACTGCGTTTTCATCTATATTGACAGATGCAGTTAGAACTCTAAATCAAACACGGTTTGTGCTAGCCTCTTAAATCTTGACACAATACAGTAGACGTTCTAACTCTAAGGTTTGTTTACTCTTGATGTAGCCTTAAGCAGAGACTGGCGAATAACACATTCTATGAAAGGCGTTGGTAGGCTGCCAAAAAACTACAGTCTCCTGAAATCACAACATATATTTTTTCTTCCGACCTTCATGATACTTTCAAGTAATGAACAGTACACCAATCAAACTTGGATGCCCAAGTTTCGTTCTCCTAGGTTGAAGCATTCGTTTGCAGGAACAGTTTGAATTTTTAGGTTTCACTCTGTTTTCTCCTATATTGACAGATGCAGTTCGAACTCTAAATCAAACATGGTTTGTGGTAGCTTCTTGGAACTTGACACAATAAAATAGTTCTACGTTCTATCCCTAAGGTTTGTTTCCTCTTGATGTAGCCTTAAGCAGAGACTGGCGAATAACACTTTCAATGAAAGGCATTGTTAAGCTTCCAAAAACTACCATCTCCTGAAATCTCAATGTATATTTTTTCATCCGACCTTCATGATATCTTCAAGTAATGAGCAGTACAACAATCAAACTTGGATGCCCAAGTTTCGTTCTCCTAGGTTGAAGCATTCGTTTGCAGGAACAGTTTGAATTTTTAGGTTTCACTGCGTTTTCTCCTATATTGACAGATGCAGTTAGAACTCTAAATCAAACACGGTTGGTGCTAGCTTCTTGAAACTTGACAAAATAAAGGAGTTCTACGTTCTATCTCTAAGGTTTGTTTCCTCTTGATGTACCCTTAAGCAGACACTGGCGAATAACTCATTCAATGAAAGGCGTTGGTAGGCTGAAAAAAAACTACCATCTCCTGAAATCACAACATATATTTTTTCTTCCGACCTTCATGATACTTTCAAGTAATGAGCAGTACAACAATCAAACTTGGATGTCCAAGTTTCGTTCTCCTAGGTTGAAGCATTCGTTTGCAGGAAGAGTTTGAATTTTTAGGTTTCACTGCGTTTTCTTCTATATTGACAGATGCAGTTAGAACTCTAAATCAAACACGGTTTGTGCTAGCCTCTTGAAACTTGACACAATACAGTAGTTCTACGTTCTAACTCTAAGGTTTGTTTCCTCTTGATGTAGCCTTAAGCAGAGACTGGCGAATAACACATTCAATGAAAGTCATTGTTAAGCTTTCAAAAAACTACAATCTCCTGAAATCACAACATATATTTTTTCTTCCGAACTTCATGATACTTTCAAGTAATGAGCAGTACACCAATCAAACTTGGATGTCTAAGTTTCGTTCTCCTAGGTTGAAGCATTCGTTTGCAGGAACAGTTTGAATTTTTAGGTTTCACTGCGTTTTCTTCTATATTGACAGATGCAGTTAGAACTCTAAATCAAACACGGTTTGTGCTAGCTTCTTGAAACTTGACACAATACAGTAGTTCTACGTTCTAACTATAAGGTTTGTTTTCTCTTGATGTAGCCTTAAGCAGAGACTGGCGAATACCTCATTCAATGAAAGGCGTTGGTAGGCTGCAAAAAACTACAGTCTCCTGAAATCACAACATATATTTTTTCTTCCGACCTTCATGATACTTTCAAGTAATGAGCAGTACACCAATCAAACTTGGATGTCCAAGTTTCGTTCTCCTAGGTTGAAGCATTCGTTTGCAGGACAGTTTGAATTTTTAGGTTTCACTGCGTTTTCTTCTATATTCACAGATGCAGTTAGAACTCTAAATCAAACACGGTTTGTGGTAGCTTCTTGAAACTTGACACAATACAGTAGTTCTACGTTCTATCCCTAAGGTTTGTTTCCTCTTGATGTAGCCTTAAGCAGAGACTGGCGAATAACACTTTCAATGAAAGGCATTGTTAAGCTTCCAAAAACTACAATCTCCTGAAATCTCAATGTATATTTTTTCATCCGACCTTCATGATAACTTCAAGTAATGAGCAGTACAACAATCAAACTTGGATGCCCAAGTTTCGTTCTCCTAGGTTGAAGCATTCGTTTGCAGGAACAGTTTGAATTTTTAGGTTTCACTGCGTTTTCTCCTATATTGACAGATGCAGTTAGAACTCTAAATCAAACACGGTTGGTGCTAGCTTCTTGAAACTTGACAAAATAAAGTAGTTCTACGTTCTATCTCTAAGGTTTGTGTCTTCTTGATGTAGCCTTAAGCAGAGACTGGCGAATAACTCATTCAATGAAAGGTGTTGTTTGGCTGCCAAAAAACTACCATCTCCTGAAAT
>NW_027515356.1:0-23221 GCF_048772815.1 Callospermophilus lateralis | reverse complement strand
AAGTTTCAAGAAGCTACCACAAACCGTGTTTGATTTAGAGTTCGAACTGCATCTGTCAATATAGGAGAAAACAGAGTGAAACCTAAAAATTCAAACTGTTCCTGCAAACGCATGCTTCAACCTAGGAGAACGAAACTTGGGCATCCAAGTTTGATTGGTGTACTGCTCATTATTTGAAAGTATCTTGAAGGTCGGAAGAAAAAATATATGTTTTGATTTCAGGAGACTGTCGTTTTTTGGCAGCCTACCAACGCCTTTCATTGAATGAGTTATTCGCCAGTCTCTGCTTAAGACTACATCAAGAGGAAACAAACCTTAGAGATAGAACGTAGAACTACTGTATTGTGTCAAGTTTCAAGGAGCTAGCACAAACCGTGTTTAATTTAGAGTTCTAACTGCATCTGTCAATATAGGAGAAAACGCAGTGAAACCTAAAAATTCAAACTATTCCTGCAAAGGAAAGCTTCAACGTAGGAGAACGAAACTTGGGCACCCAAGTTTGATTGGTGTACTGCTCATTACTTGAAGTTATCATGAAGGTCGGAAGAAAAAATATATGTTGTGATTTCAGGAGACTGTAGTTTTTTGGCAGGCTACCAACGCCTTTCATTGAATGAGTTATTCGCCAGTCTCTGCTTAAGGCTACATCAAGAGGAAACAAACCTTAGAGGTAGAACGTAGAACTACTTTATTTTGTCAAGTTTCAAGAAGCTAGCACTAACCGTGTTTGACTTAGAGTTCGAACTGCATCTGTCAATATAGGAGAAAACAGTGAAACCTAAAAATTCAAACTGTTACTGCAAACGAATGTTTCAACGCAGCAGAAGGAAACTTGAGCATCCAAGTGGGATTGGTGTACTGATCATTACTTGAAAGTATCATGAAGATTGGATGAAAAAATATATGTTGAGATTTCAGGAGACTCTAGTTTTTGGAAGTTTGGCAACCCCTTTCAATATAAGTGTTATTCGGCAGTCCCTGCATTAGGCTACATCAAGAGGAAACAAACTTTAGAGATAGAACCTAGAACTACTGTATTGTGTCAAGTTTCAAGAAGCTACCACAAACCGTGTTTGATTTAGAGTTCGAACTGCATCTGTCAATATAGGAGAAAACAGATTGAAACCTAAAAATTCAAACTGTTCCTGCAAACGAATGCTTCAACCTAGGAGAACGAAACTTGGGCATCCAAGTTTGATTGGTGTACTGCTCACTACTTAAAAGTATCATGAAGGTCGGAAGAAAAAATATATGTTGTGATTTCAGGAGACTGTAGTTTTTTGGCAGCCTACCAACGCCTTTCATTGAATGAGTTATACGCCAGTCTCTGATTAAGGCTACATCATGAGGAAACAAACCTTAGAGATAGAACGTAGAACTACTGTATTGTGTCAAGTTTCAAGAGGCTAGCACAAACCGTGTTTGATTTAGAGTTCTAACTGCATCTGTCAATATAGGAGAAAACGCAGTGAAACCTAAAAATTAAAGCTGTTCCTGCAAACGAATGCTTCAACCTAGGAGAATGAAACTTTTGCATCCAAGTTTGATTGGTTTACTGCTCATTACTTGAAAGTATCATGAAGGTCGGAAGAAAAAATATATGTTGTGATTTCAGGAGACTGTAGTTTTTTGGCAGCCTAACAATGCCTTTCATTGAATGAGTTATTCGCCAGTCTCCGCTTAAGGCTACATCAAAAGGAAAGAAACCTTATAGATAGAACGTAGAACTACTGTATTGTGTCAAGTTTCAAGAAGCTAGCACAAACCGTGTTTGATTTAGAGTTCTAACTGCATCTGTCAATATAGAAGAAAACGCAGTGAAACCTAAAAATTAAAACTGTTCCTGCAAACGAATGCTTCAACCTAGGAGAACGAAACTTGGATATCCAAGTTTGATTGGTGTACTGCTCATTACTTGAAAGTATCATGAAGGTCGGAAGAAAAAATATATGTTGGGATTTCAGGAGACTGTAGTTTTTTGGCAGCCTACCAACGCCTTTCATTGAATGAGTTATTCGCCAGTCTCTGCTTAAGGCTACATCAAGAGGAAACAAACCTTAGAGATAGAACGTAGAACTACTGTATTGTGTCAAGTTTCAAGAAGCTACCACAAACCGTGTTTAATTTAGAGTTCTAACTGCATCTGTCAATATAGGAGAAAACGCAGTGAAACCTAAAAATTCAAACTGTTCCTGCAAACGAATGCTTCAACTTAGGAGAACGAAACTTGGGCATCCAAGTTTTATTGGTGTACTGCTCATTACTTGAAGTTATCATGAAGGTCGGATGAAAAAATATACATTGAGATTTCAGGAGATGGTAGTTTTTTGGAAGCTTAACAATGCCTTTCATTGAAAGTGTTATTCGCCAGTCTCTGCTTAAGGCTACATCAAGAGGAAACAAACCTTAGGGATAGAACTTAGAACTACTTTATTGTGTCAAGTTTCAAGAAGCTACCACAAACCGTGTTTGATTTAGAGTTCGAACTGCATCTGTCAATATAGGAGAAAACAGAGTGAAACCTAAAAATTCAAACTGTTCCTGCAAACGCATGCTTCAACCTAGGAGAACGAAACTTGGGCATCCAAGTTTGATTGGTGTACTGCTCATTACTTGAAAGTATCGTGAAGGTCGGAAGAAAAAATATATGTTTTGATTTCAGGAGACTGTCGTTTTTTGGCAGCCTACCAACGCCTTTCATTGAATGAGTTATTCGCCAGTCTCTGCTTAAGACTACATCAAGAGGAAACAAACCTTAGAGATAGAACGTAGAACTACTGTATTGTGTCAAGTTTCAAGGAGCTAGCACAAACCGTGTTTAATTTAGAGTTCTAACTGCATCTGTCAATATAGGAGAAAATGCAGTGAAACCTAAAAATTCAAACTGTTCCTGCAAAGGAATGCTTCAACCTAGGAGAACGAAACTTGGGCACCCAAGTTTGATTGGTGTACTGCTCATTACTTGAAAGTATCATGAAGGTCGGAAGAAAAAATATATGTTGTGATTTCAGGAGACTGTAGTTTTTTGGCAGCCTACCAACGCCTTTCATTGAATGAGTTATTCGCCAGTCTCTGCTTAAGGCTACATCAAGAGGAAACAAACCTTAGAGGTAGAACGTAGAACTACTTTATTTTGTCAAGTTTCAAGAAGCTAGCACTATCCGTGTTTGACTTATAGTTCGAACTGCATCTGTCAATATAGGAGAAAACAGTGAAACCTAAAAATTCAAACTGTTAATGCAAACGAATGTTTCAACGCAGCAGAAGGAAACTTGAGCATCCAAGTGGGATTGGTGTACTGATCATTACTTGAAAGTATCATGAAGATTGGATAAAAAAATATATGTTGAGATTTCAGGAGACTCTAGTTTTTGGAAGTTTGGCAACCCCTTTCAATATAAGTGTTATTCGGCAGTCCCTGCATTAGGCTACATCAAGAGGAAACAAACTTTAGAGATAGAACTTAGAACTACTGTATTGTGTCAAGTTTCAAGAAGCTACCACAAACCGTGTTTGATTTAGAGTTCGAACTGCATCTGTCAATATAGGAGAAAAGAGATTGAAACCTAAAAATTCAAACTGTTCCTGCAAACGAATGCTTCAACCTAGGAGAACGAAACTTGGGCATCCAAGTTTGATTGGTGTACTGCTCACTACTTAAAAGTATCATGAAGGTCGGAAGAAAAAATATATGTTGTGATTTCAGGAGACTGTAGTTTTTTGGCAGCCTACCAACGCCTTTCATTGAATGAGTTATTCGCCAGTCTCTGATTAAGGCTACATCATGAGGAAACAAACCTTAGAGATAGAACGTAGAACTACTGTATTGTGTCAAGTTTCAAGATCCTAGCACAAACCGTGTTTGATTTAGAGTTCTAACTGCATCTGTCAATATAGGAGAAAACGCAGTGAAACCTAAAAATTAAAGCTGTTCCTGCAAACGAATGCTTCAACCTAGGAGAACGAAACTTTTGCATCCAAGTTTGATTGGTTTACTGCTCATTACTTGAAGTTATCATGAAGGTCGGAAGAAAAAATATATGTTGTGATTTCAGGAGACTGTAGTTTTTTGGCAGCCTAACAATGCCTTTCATTGAATGAGTTATTCGCCAGTCTCTGCTTAAGGCTACATCAAGAGGAAACAAACCTTAGAGATAAAACGTAGAACTACTGTATTGCTTCAAGTTTCACGAAGCTAGCACAAACCGTGTTTGATTTAGAGTTCTAACTGCATCTGTCAATATTGAAGAAAACGCAGTGAAACCTAAAAATTCAAACTGTTCCTGCAAACGAATGCTTCAAACTAGGAGAACGAAACTTGGACATCCAAGTTTGATTGGTGTACTGCTCATTACTTGAAAGTATCATGAAGGTCGGAAGAAAAAATATATGTTGTGATTTCCGGAGATGGTAGTTTTTTGGCAGACTAACAATGCCTTTCATTGAATGAGTTATTCGCCAGTCTCTGCTTAAGGCTACATAAAAAGGAAACAACCCTTAGAGATAGAACGTAGAACTACTGTATTGTGTCAAGTTTCAAGAGGCTAGCACAAACCGTGTTTGATTTAGAGTTCTAACTGCATCTGTCAATATAGAAGAAAACGCAGTGAAACCTAAAAATTCAAACTGCTCCTGCAAACGAATGCTTCAACCTAGGAGAACGAAACTTGGACATCCAAGTTTGATTGGTGTACTGCTCATTACTTGAAAGTATCATGAAGGTCGGAAGAAAAAATATATGTTGGGATTTCAGGAGACTGTAGTTTTTTGGCAGCCTACCAACGCCTTTCATTGAATGAGTTATTCGCCAGTCTCTGCTTAAGGCTACATCAAGAGGAAACAAACCTTAGAGATAGAACGTAGAACTACTGTATTGTGTCAAGTTTCAAGAAGCTACCACAAACCGTGTTTAATTTAGAGTTCTAACTGCATCTGTCAATATAGGAGAAAACGCAGTGAAACCTAAAAATTCAAACTGTTCCTGCAAACGAATGCTTCAACCTAGGAGAACGAAACTTGGGCATCCAAGTTTGATTGGTGTACTGCTCATTACTTGAAGTTATCATGAAGGTCGGATGAAAAAATATACATTGAGATTTCAGGAGATGGTAGTTTTTTGGAAGCTTAACAATGCCTTTCATTGCAAGTGTTATTCGCCAGTCTCTGCTTAAGGCTACATCAAGAGGAAACAAACCTTAGGGATAGAACGTAGAACTACTTTATTGTGTCAAGTTTCAAGAAGCTACCACAAACCGTGTTTGATTTAGAGTTCGAACTGCATCTGTCAATATAGGAGAAAACAGAGTGAAACCTAAAAATTCAAACTGTTCCTGCAAACGCATGCTTCAACATAGGAGAACGAAACTTGGGCATCCAACTTTGATTGGTGTACTGCTCATTACTTGAAAGTATCATGAAGGTCGGAAGAAAAAATATATGTTGTGATTTCAGGAGACTGTCGATTTTTGGCAGCCTACCAACGCCTTTCATTGAATGAGTTATTTGAAAGTCTCTGCTTAAGGCTACATCAAGAGGAAACAAACCTAAGAGATAGAACGTAGAACTACTGTATTGTGTCAAGTTTCAAGAAGCTACCACAAACCGTGTTTAATTTAGAGTTCTAACTGCATCTGTCAATATAGGAGAAAATGCAGTGAAACCTAAAAATACAAACTGTTCCTGCAAAGGAATGCTTCAACCTAGGAGAACGAAACTTGGGCATCCAAGTTTGATTGGTGTACTGCACATTACTTGAAAGTATCATGAAGGTCGGAAGAAAAAATGTATGTTGTGATTTCAGGAGACTGTAGTTTTTTGGCAGCCTACCAACGCCTTTCATTGAATGAGTTATTCGCCAGTCTCTGCTTAAGGCTACATCAAGAGGAAACAAATCTTAGAGATAGAACGTAGAACTACTGTATTGTGTCAAGTTTCAAGAAGATACCACAAATCGTGTTTAATTTAGAGTTCTAACTGCATCTGTCAATATAGGAGAAAACGCAGTGAAACCTAAAAATTCAAACTGTTCCTGCAAACGAATGCTTCAACCTAGGAGAACGAAACTTGGGCATCCAAGTTTGATTGGTGTACTGCTCATTACTTGAAGTTATCATGAAGGTTGGATGAAAAAATATACATTGAGATTTCAGGAGATGGTAGTTTTTTGGACGCTTAACAATGCCTTTCATTGAAAGTGTTATTCACCAGTCTCTGCTTAAGGCTACATCAAGAGGAAACACCTTAGGGATAGAACGTAAAACTACTTTATTGTGTCAAGTTTCAAGAAGCTACCACAAACCGTGTTTGATTTAGAGTTCGAACTGCATCTGTCAATATAGGAGAAAACAGAGTGAAACCTAAAAATTCAAACTGTTCCTGCAAACGCATGCTTCAACCTAGGAGAATGAAACTTGGGCATCCAAGTTTGATTGGTGTACTGCTCATTACTTGAAAGTATCATGAAGGTCGGAAGAAAAAATATATGTTTTGATTTCAGGAGACTGTCGTTTTTTGGCAGCCTACCAACGCCTTTCATTGAATGAGTTATTCGCCAGTCTCTGCTTAAGGCTACATCAAGAGGAAACAAACCTTAGAGATAGAACGTAGAACTACTTTATTTTGTCAAGTTTCAAGTAGCTAGCACTAACCGTGTTTGATTTAGAGTTCGAACTGCATCTGTCAATATAGGAGAAAACAGTGAAACCTAAAAATTCAAACTGTTACTGCAAACGAATGTTTCAACGCAGCAGAAGGAAACTTGAGCATCCAAGTGGGATTGGTGTACTGACCATTACTTGAAAGTATCATGAAGATTGGATGAAAAAATATATGTTGAGATTTCAGGAGACTCTAGTTTTTGGAAGTTGGCAACCCCTTTCAATATAAGTGTTATTCGGCAGTCCCTGCATTAGGCTACATCAGGAGGAAACAAACTTTAGAGATAGAACGTAGAACTACAATATTGTGTCAAGTTTCAAGAAGCTACCACAAACCGTGTTTGATTTAGAGTTCGAACTGCATCTGTCAACATAGGAGAAAACAGATTGAAACCTAAAAATTCAAACTGTTCCTGCAAACGAATGCTTCAACCTAGGAGAACGAAACTTGGGCATCCAAGTTTGATTGGTGTACTGCTCATTACTTGAAGTTATCATGAAGGTCGGATGAAAAAATATACATTGAGATTTCAGGAGATGGTAGTTTTTTGGAAGCTTAACAATGCCTTTCATTGAAAGTGTTATTCGCCAGTCTCTGCTTAAGGCTACATCAAGAGGAAACAAACCTTAGGGATAGAACGTAGAACTACTTTATTGTGTCAAGTTTCAAGAAGCTACCACAAACCGTGTTTGATTTAGAGTTCGAACTGCATCTGTCAATATAGGAGAAACAGAGTAAAACCTAAAAATTCAAACTGTTCCTGCAAACGCATGCTTCAACCTAGGAGAACGAAACTTGGGCATCCAAGTTTCATTGGTGTACTGCTCATTACTTGAAGTTATCATGAAGGTCAGAAGAAAAAATATATGTTTTGATTTCAGGAGACTGTCGTTTTTTGGCAGCCTACCAACGCCTTTCATTGAATGAGTTATTCGCCAGTCTCTGCTTAAGGCTACATCAAGAGGAAACAAACCTTAGAGATAGAACGTAGAACTACTTTATTTTGTCAATTTTCAAGAAGCTAGCACTAACCGTGTTTGATTTAGAGTTCGAACTGCATCTGTCAATATAGAAGAAAACGCAGTGAATCCTAAAAATTCAAACTGTTCCTGCAAACGAATGCTTCAACCTAGGAGAACGAAACTTGGACATCCAAGTTTGATTGGTGTACTGCTCATTACTTGAAAGTATCATGAAGTTCGGAAGAAAAAATATATGTTGTGATTTCAGGAGATGGTAGTTTTTTGGAAGCTTAACAATGCCTTTCATTGAATGTGTTATTCGCCAGTCTCTGCTTAAGGCTACATCAAGAGGAAACAAACCTTAGAGTTAGAACGTAGAACTACTGTATTGTGTCAAGTTTCAAGAGGCTAGCACAAACCGTGATTGATTTAGAGTTCTAACTGCATCTGTCAATATAGAAGAAAACGCAGTGAAACCTAAAAATTCAAACGGTTCCTGCAAACTAATGCTTCAGCCTAGGAGAACGAAACTTGGGCATCCAAGTTTGATTGGTGTACTGCTCATTACTTGAAGTTATCATGAAGGTCGGATGAAAAAATATACATTGAGATTTCAGGAGATGGTAGTTTTTTGGAAGCTTAACAATGCCTTTCATTGAAAGTGTTATTCCCCAGTCTCTGCTTAAGGCTACATCAAGAGGAAACAAACCTTAGGGATAGAACGTAGAACTACTTTATTGTGTCAAGTTTCAAGAAGCTACCACAAACCGTGTTTGATTTAGAGTTCGAACTGCATCTGTCAATATAGGAGAAAACAGAGTGAAACCTAAAAATTCAAACTGTTCCTGCAAACGAATGCTTCAACTTAGGAGAACGAAACTTGGGCATCCAAGTTTGATTGGTGTACTGCTCATTACTTGAAAGTATCATGAAGGTCGGAAGAAAAAATATATGTTGTGATTTCAGGAGACTGTAGTTTTTTGGCAGCCTACCAACGCCTTTCATTGAATGAGTTATTCGCCAGTCTCTGCTTAAGGCTACATCAAGAGGAAACAAACCTTAAAGATAGAACGTAGAACTACTGTATTGTGTCAAGTTTCAAGAAGCTACCACAAACCGTGTTTGATTTAGAGTTCTAACTGCAACTGTCAATATAGGAGAAAACGCAGGGAAAACTAAAAATTCAAACTGTTCCTGCAAACGAATGCTTCAACCGAGGAGAACGAAACTTGGGCATCCAAGTTTGATTGGTGTACTGCTCATTACTTGAAGTTATCATGAATGTTGGATGAAAAAATATACATTGAGATTTCAGGAGATGGTAGTTTTTTGGAAGCTTAACAATGCCTTTCATTGAAAGTGTTATTCACCAGTCTCTGCTTAAGGCTACATCAAGAGGAAACAAACCTTATAGATAGAACGTAGAACTACTGTATTGTGTCAAGTTTCAAGAAGCTACCAGAAACCGTGTTTAATTTAGAGTTCTAAATGCATCTGTCAATATAGGAGAAAACACAGTGAAACCTAAAAATTCAGACTGTTCCTGCAAACGAATGCTTCCACCTAGGAGAACGAAACTTGGGCATCCAAGTTTGATTGGTGTTCTGCTCATTACTTGAAGTTATCATGAAGGTCGGATGAAAAAATATACATTGAGATTTCAGGAGATGGTAGTTTTTTGGAAGCTTAACAATGCCTTTCATTGAAAGTGTTATTCCCCAGTCTCTGCTTAATGCTACATCAAGAGGAAACAAACCTTAGGGATAGAACGTAGAACTACATTATTGTGTCAAGTTTCAAGAAGCTACCACAAACCGTGTTTGATTTAGAGTTCGAACTGCATCTGCCAATACAGGAGAAAACAGAGTGAAACCTAAAAATTCAAACTGTTCCTGCAAACGAATGCTTCAACTTAGGAGAACGAAACTTGGGCATCCAAGTTTGATTGGTGTACTGCTCATTACTTGAAAGTATCATGAAGGTCGGAAGAAAAAATACATGTTGTGATTTCAGGAGACTGTAGTTTTTTGGCAGCCTACCAACGCCTTTCATTGAATGAGTTATTCGCCAGTCTCTGCTTAAGGCTACATCAAGAGGAAACAAACCTTAGAGATAGAACGTAGAACTACTGTATTGTGTCAAGTTTCAAGAAGCTACCACAAACCGTGTTTGATTTAGAGTTCTAACTGCATCTGTCAATATAGAAGAAAACGCAGTGAAACGTAAAAATTCAAACTGTTCCTGCAAACGAATGCTTCAACCTAGGAGAACGAAACTTGGACATCCAAGTTTGATTGGTGTACTGCTCATTACTTGAAAGTATCATGAAGTTCGGAAGAAAAAATATATGTTGTGATTTCAGGAGACTGTAGTTTTTTGGCAGCCTACCAAAGCCTTTCATTTAATGAGTTATTCGCCAGTCTCTGCTTAAGGCTTCATCAAGAGGAAACAAACCTTAGAGATAGAACGTAGAACCTCTTTATTTTGTCAAGTTTCAAGAAGCTAGCACCAACCGTGTTTGATTTAGAGTTCTAACTGCATCTGTCAATATATTAGAAAACGCAGTGAAACCTGAAAATTCAAACTGTTCCTGCAAACGAATGCTTCAACCTAGGAGAACGAAACTTGGGCATCCAACTTTGATTGTTGTACTGCTCATTACTTGAAGTTATCATGAAGGTCGGATGAAAAAATATACATTGAGATTTCAGGAGATGGTAGTTTTTGGAAGCTTAACAATGCCTTTCATTGAAAGTGTTATTCGCCAGTCTCTGCTTAAGGCTACATCAAGAGGAAACAAACCTTAGGGATAGAACGTAGAACTATTTTATTGTGTCAAGTTTCAAGAAGCTACCACAAACCATGTTTGATTTAGAGTTCGAACTGCATCTGTCAATATAGGAGAAAACAGAGTGAAACCTAAAAATTCAAACTGTTCCTGCAAACGAATGCTTCAACCTAGGAGAACGAAACTTGGGCATCCAAGTTTGATTGGTGTACTGCTCATTACTTGAAAGTATCATGAAGGTCGGAAGAAAAAATATATGTTGTGATTTCAGGAGACTGTCGTTTTTGGCAGCCTACCAACGCCTTTCATTGAATGAGTTATTCACCAGTCTCTGCTTAAGGCTACATCAAGAGGAAACAAACCTTAGAGATAGAACGTAGAACTACTGTATTGTGTCAAGTTTCAAGAAGCTACCACAAACCGTGTTTAATTTAGAGTTCTAACTGCATCTGTCTATATAGGAGAAAACACAGTGAAACATAAAAATTCAAACTGTTCCTGCAAAGGAATGCTTCAACCTAGGAAAACGAAAATTGGGCACCCAAGTTTGATTGGTGTACTGCTCATTACTTGAAGTTATCATGAAGGTCGGAAGAAAAAATATATGTTGTGATTTCAGGAGACTGTAGTTTTTTGGCAGCCTAACAATGCCTTTCATTGAATGAGTTATTCGCCAGTCTCTGCTTATGGCTACATCAAGAGGAAACAAACCTTAGAGATAGAACGTAGAACTACTGTATTGTGTCAAGTTTCAAGAAGCTAGCACAAACCGTGTTTGATTTAGAGTTCTAACTGCATCTGTCAATATAGAAGAAAACGCAGTGAAACCTAAAAATTCAAACTGTTCCTGCAAACGAATGCTTCAACCTAGGAGAACGAAACTTGGACATCCAAGTTTGATTGGTGTACTGCTCATTACTTGAAAGTATCATGAAGGTCGGAAGAAAAAATATATGTTGTGATTTCAGGAGACTGTAGTTTTTTGGCAGCCTACCAACGCCTTTCATTGAATGAGTTATTCGCCAGTCTCTGCTTAAGGCTACATCAAGAGGAAACAAACCTTAGAGTTAGAACGTAGAACTACTGTATTGTGTCAAGTTTCAAGAAGCTAGCACAAACCGTGTTTGATTTAGAGTTCTAACTGCATCTGTCAATATAGAAGAAAACGCAGTGAATCCTAAAAATTCAAACTGTTCCTGCAAACGAATGCTTCAACCTAGGAGAACGAAACTTGGACATCCAAGTTTGATTGGTGTACTGCTCATTACTTGAAAGTATCATGAAGTTCGGAAGAAAAAATATATGTTGTGATTTCAGGAGATGGTAGTTTTTTGAAAGCTTAACAATGACTTTCATTGAATGTGTTATTCGCCAGTCTCTGCTTAAGGCTACATCAAGAGGAAACAAACCTTAGAGTTAGAACGTAGAACTACTGTATTGTGTCAAGTTTCAAGAGGCTAGCACAAACCGTGTTTGATTTAGAGTTCTAACTGCATCTGTCAATATAGAAGAAAACGCAGTGAAACCTAAAAATTCAAACTGTTCCTGCAAACGAATGCTTCAACCTAGGAGAACGAAACTTGGGCATCCAAGTTTGATTGGTGTACTGCTCATTACTTGAAAGTATCATGAAGGTCGGAAGAAAAAATATATGTTGTGATTTCAGGAGACTGTCGTTTTTGGCAGCCTACCAACGCCTTTCATTGAATGAGTTATTCACCAGTCTCTGCTTAAGGCTACATCAAGAGGAAACAAACCTTAGAGATAGAACGTAGAACTACTGTATTGTGTCAAGTTTCAAGAAGCTACCACAAACCGTGTTTAATTTAGAGTTCTAACTGCATCTGTCTATATAGGAGAAAACACAGTGAAACATAAAAATTCAAACTGTTCCTGCAAAGGAATGCTTCAACCTAGGAAAACGAAAATTGGGCACCCAAGTTTGATTGGTGTACTGCTCATTACTTGAAGTTATCATGAAGGTCGGAAGAAAAAATATATGTTGTGATTTCAGGAGACTGTAGTTTTTTGGCAGCCTAACAATGCCTTTCATTGAATGAGTTATTCGCCAGTCTCTGCTTATGGCTACATCAAGAGGAAACAAACCTTAGAGATAGAACGTAGAACTACTGTATTGTGTCAAGTTTCAAGAAGCTAGCACAAACCGTGTTTGATTTAGAGTTCTAACTGCATCTGTCAATATAGAAGAAAACGCAGTGAAACCTAAAAATTCAAACTGTTCCTGCAAACGAATGCTTCAACCTAGGAGAACGAAACTTGGACATCCAAGTTTGATTGGTGTACTGCTCATTACTTGAAAGTATCATGAAGGTCGGAAGAAAAAATATATGTTGTGATTTCAGGAGACTGTAGTTTTTTGGCAGCCTACCTACGCCTTTCATTGAATGAGTTATTCGCCAGTCTCTGCTTAAGGCTACATCAAGAGGAAACAAACCTTAGAGTTAGAACGTAGAACTACTGTATTGTGTCAAGTTTCAAGAAGCTAGCACAAACCGTGTTTGATTTAGAGTTCTAACTGCATCTGTCAATATAGAAGAAAACGCAGTGAAACCTAAAAATTCAAACTGTTCCTGCAAACGAATGCTTCAACCTAGAAGAACGAAACTTGGACATCCAAGTTTGATTGGTGTACTGCTCATTACTTGAAAGTATCATGAAGTTCGGAAGAAAAAATATATGTTGTGATTTCAGGAGATGGTAGTTTTTTGAAAGCTTAACAATGACTTTCATTGAATGTGTTATTCGCCAGTCTCTGCTTAAGGCTACATCAAGAGGAAACAAACCTTAGAGTTAGAACGTAGAACTACTGTATTGTGTCAAGTTTCAAGAGGCTAGCACAAACCGTGTTTGATTTAGAGTTCTAACTGCATCTGTCAATATAGAAGAAAACGCAGTGAAACCTAAAAATTCAAACTGTTCCTGCAAACGAATGCTTCAACCTAGGAGAACGAAACTTGGACATCCAAGTTTGATTGGTGTACTGCTCATTACTTGAAAGTATCATGAAGTTCGGAAGAAAAAATATATGTTGTGATTTCAGGAGATGGTAGTTTTTTGAAAGCTTAACAATGACTTTCATTGAATGTGTTATTCGCCAGTCTCTGCTTAAGGCTACATCAAGAGGAAACAAACCTTAGAGTTAGAACGTAGAACTACTTTATTTTGTCAAGTTTCAAGAAGCTAGCACCAACCGTGTTTGATTTAGAGTTCTAACTGCATCTGTCAATATAGGAGAAAACGCAGTGAAACCTAAAAATTCAAACTGTTCCTGCAAACGAATGCTTCAACCTAGGAGAACGAAACTTGGACATCCAAGTTTGATTGGTGTACTGCTCATTACTTGAAAGTATCATAAAGTTCGGAAGAAAAAAATATATGTTGTGATTTCAGGAGATGGTAGTTTTTTGAAACTTTAACAATGCCTTTCATTGAATGTGTTATTCGCCAGTCTCTGCTTAAGGCTACATCAAGAGGAAACAAACCTTAGAGTTAGAATGTAGAACTACTGTATTGTGTCAAGTTTCAAGAAGCTACCACAAACCGTGTTTGATTTAGAGTTCGAACTGCATCTGTCAATATAGGAGAAAACAGAGTGAAACCTAAAAATTCAAACTGTTCCTGCATACGAATGCTTCAACCTAGGAGAACGAATCTTGGACATCCAAGTTTGATTGGTGTACTGCTCATTACTTGAAAATATCATGAAGGTTGGAAGAAAAAATATATGTTGTGATTTCAGGAGACTGTAGTTTTTTGGCAGCCTACCAACGCCTTTCATTGAATGAGTTATTCACCAGTCTCTGCTTAAGGCTACATCAAGAGGAAACAAACCTTAGAGATAGAACGTAGAACTACTGTATTGTGTCAAGTTTCAAGAAGCTAGCAAAAACCGTGTTTGATTTAGAGTTCTAACTGCATCTGTCAATATAGAAGAAAACGCAGTGAAACCTAAAAATTCAAACTGTTCCTGAAAACGAATGCTTCAACCTAGGAGAACGAAACTTGGACATCCAAGTTTGATTGGTGTACTGCTCATTACTTGAAAGTATCATGAAGTTCGGAAGAAAAAATATATGTTGTGATTTCAGGAGATGTTAGTTTTTTGAAAGCTTAACAATGCCTTTCATTGAATGTGTTATTCGCCAGTCTCTGCTTAAGGCTACATCAAGAGGAAACAAACCTTAGAGTTAGAACGTAGAACTACTGTATTGTGTCAAGTTTCAAGAGGCTAGCACAAACCGTGTTTGATTTAGAGTTCTAACTGCATCTGTCAATATAGAAGAAAACGCAGTGAAACCTAAAAATTCAAACGGTTCCTGCAAACTAATGGTTCAACCTAGGAGAACGAAACTTGGGCATCCAAGTTTGATTGGTGTACTGCTCATTACTTGAAGTTATCATGAAGGTCGGATGAAAAAATATACATTGAGATTTCAGGAGATGGTAGTTTTTTGGAAGCTTAACAATGCCTTTCATTGAAAGTGTTATTCCCCAGTCTCTGCTTAATGCTACATCAAGAGGAAACAAACCTTAGGGATAGAACGTAGAACTACATTATTGTGTCAAGTTTCAAGAAGCTACCACAAACCGTGTTTGATTTAGAGTTCGAACTGCATCTGTCAATACAGGAGAAAACAGAGTGAAACCTAAAAATTCAAACTGTTCCTGCAAACGAATGCTTCAACTTAGGAGAACGAAACTTGGGCATCCAAGTTTGATTGGTGTACTGCTCATTACTTGAAAGTATCATGAAGGTCGGAAGAAAAAATACATGTTGTGATTTCAGGAGACTGTAGTTTTGGGAAGCCTACCAACGCCTTTCATTGAATGAGTTATTCGCCAGTCTCTGCTTAAGGCTACATCAAGAGGAAACAAACCTTAGAGATAGAACGTAGAACTACTGTATTGTGTCAAGTTTCAAGAAGCTAGCACAAACCGTGTTTGATTTAGAGTTCTAACTGCATCTGTCAATATAGAAGAAAACGCAGTGAAACCTAAAAATTCAAACTGTTCCTGCAAACGAATGCTTCAACCTAGGAGAACAAAACTTGGACATCCAAGTTTGATTGGTGTACTGCTCATTACTTGAAAGTATCATGAAGGTCGGAAGAAAAAATATATGTTGTGATTTCAGGAGACTGTAGTTTTTTGGCAGCCTACCAACGCCTTTCATTGAATGAGTTATTCGCCAGTCTCTGCTTAAGGCTACATCAAGAGGAAACAAACCTTAGAGTTAGAACGTAGAACTACTGTATTGTGTCAAGTTTCAAGAAGCTAGCACAAACCGTGTTTGATTTAGAGTTCTAACTGCATCTGTCAATATAGAAGAAAACGCAGTGAAACCTAAAAATTCAAACTGTTCCTGCAAACGAATGCTTCAACCTAGGAGAACGAAACTTGGACATCCAAGTTTGATTGGTGTACTGCTCATTACTTGAAAGTATCATGAAGTTCGGAAGAAAAAATATATGTTGTGATTTCAGGAGATGGTAGTTTTTTGAAAGCTTAAGAATGACTTTCATTGAATGTGTTATTCGCCAGTCTCTGCTTAAGGCTACATCAAGAGGAAACAAACCTTAGATTTAGAACGTAGAACTACTGTATTGTGTCAAGTTTCAAGAGGCTAGCACAAACCGTGTTTGATTTAGAGTTCTAACTGCATCTGTCAATATAGAAGAAAACGCAGTGAAACCTAAAAATTCAAACTGTTCCTGCAAACGAATGCTTCAACCTAGGAGAACGAAACTTGGACATCCAAGTTTGATTGGTGTACTGCTCATTACTTGAAAGTATCATGAAGTTCGGAAGAAAAAATATATGTTGTGATTTCAGGAGATGGTAGTTTTTTGAAAGCTTAACAATGACTTTCATTGAATGTGTTATTCGCCAGTCTCTGCTTAAGGCTACATCAAGAGGAAACAAACCTTAGAGTTAGAACGTAGAACTACTTTATTTTGTCAAGTTTCAAGAAGCTAGCACCAACCGTGTTTGATTTAGAGTTCTAACTGCATCTGTCAATATAGGAGAAAACGCAGTGAAACCTAAAATTCAAACTGTTCCTGCAAACGAATGC
The DNA here is from genome assembly GCF_048772815.1 of Callospermophilus lateralis. Lineage (NCBI taxonomy): Eukaryota > Metazoa > Chordata > Mammalia > Rodentia > Sciuridae > Callospermophilus > Callospermophilus lateralis. The sequence goes on along the minus strand of NW_027515356.1, from coordinate 6,720 downwards.
TTCAACCTAGGAGAACAAAACTTGGGCATCCAAGTTTGATTGGTGTACTGCTCATTACTTGAAGTTATCATGAATGTTGGATGAAAAAATATACATTGAGATTTCAGGAGATGGTAGTTTTTGGAAGCTTAACAATGCCTTTCATTGAAAGTGTTATTCACCAGTCTCTGCTTAAGGCTACATCAAGAGGAAACAAACCTTAGAGATAGAACGTAGAACTACTGTATTGTGTCAAGTTTCAAGAAGCTACCAGAAACCGTGTTAATTTAGAGTTCTAAATGCATCTGTCAATATAGGAGAAAACGCAGTGAAACCTAAAAATTCAGACTGTTCCTGCAAACGAATGCTTCAACCTAGGAGAACGAAACTTGGGCATCCAAGTTTGATTGGTGTTCTGCTCATTACTTGAAGTTATCATGAAGTTCGGAAGAAAAAATATATGTTGTGATTTCAGGAGACTGTAGTTTTTTGGGAGCCTACCAACGCCTTTCATTGAATGAGTTATTCGCCAGTCTCTGCTTAAGGCTACATCAAGAGGAAACAAACCTTAGAGTTAGAACGTAGAACTACTGTATTGTCATGTTTCAAGAAGCTAGCACAAACCGTGTTTGATTTAGAGTTCTAACTGCATCTGTCAATATAGAAGAAAACGCAGTGAAACCTAAAAATTCAAACTGTTCCTGCAAACGAATGCTTCAACCTAGGAGAACGAAACTTGGACATCCAAGTTTGATTGGTGTACTGCTCATTACTTGAAAGTATCATGAAGGTCGGAAGAAAAAATATATGTTGTGATGTCAGGAGATGTTAGTTTTTTGGAAGCTTAACAATGACTTTCATTTAATGTGTTATTCTCCAGTCTCTGCTTAAGGCTACATCAAGAGGAAACAAACCTTAGAGTTAGAACGTAGAACTACTGTATTGTGTCAAGTTTCAAGAGGCTAGCACAAACCATGTTTGATTTAGAGTTCTAACTGCATCTGTCACTATAGAAGAAAACGCAGTGAAACCTAAAAATTCAAACTGTTCCTGCAAACGAATGCTTCAACCTAGGAGAACGAAACTTGGACATCCAAGTTTGATTGGTGTACTGCTCATTACTTGAAAGTATCATGAAGTTCGGAAGAAAAAATATATGTTGTGATTTCAGGAGATGGTAGTTTTTTGAAACCTTAACAATGCCTTTCATTGAATGTGTTATTCGCCAGTCTCTGCTTAAGGCTACATCAAGAGGAAACAAACCTTAGAGTTAGAATGTAGAACTACTGTATTGTGTCAAGTTTCAAGAAGCTACCACAAACCGTGTTTGATTTAGAGTTCGAACTGCATCTGTCAATATAGGAGAAAACAGAGTGAAACCTAAAAATTCAAACTGTTCCTGCAAACGAATGCTTCAACCTAGGAGAATGAATCTTGGACATCCAAGTTTGATTGGTGTACTGCTCATTACTTGAAAATATCATGAAGGTTGGAAGAAAAAATATATGTTGTGATTTCAGGAGACTGTAGTTTTTTGGCAGCCTACCAACGCCTTTCATTGAATGAGTTATTCACCAGTCTCTGCTTAAGGCTACATCAAGAGGAAACAAACCTTAGAGATAGAACGTAGAACTACTGTATTGTGTCAAGTTTCAAGAAGCTAGCAAAAACCGTGTTTGATTTAGAGTTCTAACTGCATCTGTCAATATAGAAGAAAATGCAGTGAAACCTAAAAATTCAAACTGTTCCTGCAAACGAATGCTTCAAATAGGAGAACGAAACTTGGACATCCAAGTTTGATTGGTGTACTGCTCATTACTTGAAAGTATCATGAAGGTCGGAAGAAAAAATATATGTTGTGATTTCAGGAGACTGTAGTTTTTTGGCAGCCTACCAATGCCTTTCATTGAATGTGTTATTCGCCAGTCTCTGCTTAAGGCTACATCAAGAGGAAACAAACCTTAGAGTTAGAACGTAGAACTACTGTATTGTGTCAAGTTTCAAGAGGCTAGCACAAACCGTGTTTGATTTAGAGTTCTAACTGCATCTGTCAATATAGAAGAAAACGCAGTGAAACCTAAAAATTCAAACGGTTCCTGCAAACTAATGCTTCAACCTAGGAGAACGAAACTTGGGCATCCAAGTTTGATTGGTGTACTGCTCATTACTTGAAGTTATCATGAAGGTCGGATGAAAAAATATACATTGAGATTTCAGGAGATGGTAGTTTTTTGGAAGCTTAACAATGCCTTTCATTGAAAGTGTTATTCCCCAGTCTCTGCTTAATGCTACATCAAGAGGAAACAAACCTTAGGGATAGAACGTAGAACTACATTATTGTGTCAAGTTTCAAGAAGCTACCACAAACCGTGTTTGATTTAGAGTTCGAACTGCATCTGTCAATACAGGAGAAAACAGAGTGAAACCTAAAAATTCAAACTGTTCCTGCAAACGAATGCTTCAACTTAGGAGAACGAAACTTGGGCATCCAAGTTTGATTGGTGTACTGCTCATTACTTGAAAGTATCATGAAGGTCGGAAGAAAAAATACATGTTGTGATTTCAGGAGACTGTAGTTTTTTGGCAGCCTACCAACGCCTTTCATTGAATGAGTTATTCGCCAGTCTCTGCTTAAGGCTACATCAAGAGGAAACAAACCTTAGAGATAGAACGTAGAACTACTGTATTGTGTCAAGTTTCAAGAAGCTAGCACAAACCGTGTTTGATTTAGAGTTCTAACTGCATCTGTCAATATAGAAGAAAACGCAGTGAAACCTAAAAATTCAAACTGTTCCTGCAAACGAATGCTTCAACCTAGGAGAACGAAACTTGGACATCCAAGTTTGATTGGTGTACTGCTCATTACTTGAAATATCATGAAGGTCGGAAGAAAAAATATATGTTGTGATTTCAGGAGACTGTAGTTTTTTGGCAGCCTACCAACGCCTTTCATTGAATGAGTTATTCGCCAGTCTCTGCTTAAGGCTACATCAAGAGGAAACAAACCTTAGAGTTAGAACGTAGAACTACTGTATTGTGTCAAGTTTCAAGAGGCTAGCACAAACTGTGTTTGATTTAGAGTTCTAACTGCATCTGTCAATATAGAAGAAAACGCAGTGAAACCTAAAAATTCAAACTGTTCCTGCAAACGAATGCTTCAACCTAGGAGAACGAAACTTGGACATCCAAGTTTGATTGGTGTACTGCTCATTACTTGAAAGTATCATGAAGTTCGGAAGAAAAAATATATGTTGTGATTTCAGGAGATGGTAGTTTTTTGAAAGCTTAACAATGACTTTCATTGAATGTGTTATTCGCCAGTCTCTGCTTAAGGCTACATCAAGAGGAAACAAACCTTAGAGTTAGAACGTAGAACTACTTTATTTTGTCAAGTTTCAAGAAGCTAGCACCAACCGTGTTTGATTTAGAGTTCTAACTGCATCTGTCAATATAGGAGAAAACGCAGTGAAACCTAAAATTCAAACTGTTCCTGCAAACGAATGCTTCAACCTAGGAGAACAAAACTTGGGCATCCAAGTTTGATTGGTGTACTGCTCATTACTTGAAGTTATCATGAATGTTGGATGAAAAAATATACATTGAGATTTCAGGAGATGGTAGTTTTTTGGAAGCTTAACAATGCCTTTCATTGAAAGTGTTATTCACCAGTCTCTGCTTAAGGCTACATCAAGAGGAAACAAACCTTAGAGATAGAACGTAGAACTACTGTATTGTGTCAAGTTTCAAGAAGCTACCAGAAACCGTGTTAATTTAGAGTTCTAAATGCATCTGTCAATATAGGAGAAAACGCAGTGAAACCTAAAAATTCAGACTGTTCCTGCAAACGAATGCTTCAACCTAGGAGAACGAAACTTGGGCATCCAAGTTTGATTGGTGTTCTGCTCATTACTTGAAGTTATCATGAAGTTCGGAAGAAAAAATATATGTTGTGATTTCAGGAGACTGTAGTTTTTTGGGAGCCTACCAACGCCTTTCATTGAATGAGTTATTCGCCAGTCTCTGCTTAAGGCTACATCAAGAGGAAACAAACCTTAGAGTTAGAACGTAGAACTACTGTATTGTCATGTTTCAAGAAGCTAGCACAAACCGTGTTTGATTTAGAGTTCTAACTGCATCTGTCAATATAGAAGAAAACGCAGTGAAACCTAAAAATTCAAACTGTTCCTGCAAACGAATGCTTCAACCTAGGAGAACGAAACTTGGACATCAAGTTTGATTGGTGTACTGCTCATTACTTGAAAGTATCATGAAGGTCGGAAGAAAAAATATATGTTGTGATTTCAGGAGATGGTAGTTTTTTGGAAGCTTAACAATGACTTTCATTTAATGTGTTATTCGCCAGTCTCTGCTTAAGGCTACATCAAGAGGAAACAAACCTTAGAGTTAGAACGTAGAACTACTGTATTGTGTCAAGTTTCAAGAGGCTAGCACCAACCATGTTTGATTTAGAGTTCTAACTGCATCTGTCACTATAGAAGAAAACGCAGCGAAACCTAAAAATTCAAACTGTTCCTGCAAACGAATGCTTCAACCTAGGAGAACGAAACTTGGACATCCAAGTTTGATTGGTGTACTGCTCATTACTTGAAAGTATCATTAAGTTCGGAAGAAAAAATATATGTTGTGATTTCAGGAGATGGTAGTTTTTTGAAACCTTAACAATGCCTTTCATTGAATGTGTTATTCGCCAGTCTCTGCTTAAGGCTACATCAAGAGGAAACAAACCTTAGAGTTAGAATGTAGAACTACTGTATTGTGTCAAGTTTCAAGAAGCTACCACAAACCGTGTTTGATTTAGAGTTCGAACTGCATCTGTCAATATAGGAGAAAACAGAGTGAAACCTAAAAATTCAAACTGTTCCTGCAAACGAATGCTTCAACCTAGGACAATGAATCTTGGACATCCAAGTTTGATTGGTGTACTGCTCATTACTTGAAAATATCATGAAGGTTGGAAGAAAAAATATATGTTGTGATTTCAGGAGACTGTAGTTTTTTGGCAGCCTACCAACGCCTTTCATTGAATGAGTTATTCACCAGTCTCTGCTTAAGGCTACATCAAGAGGAAACAAACCTTAGAGATAGAACGTAGAACTACTGTATTGTGTCAAGTTTCAAGAAGCTAGCAAAAACCGTGTTTGATTTAGAGTTCTAACTGCATCTGTCAATATAGAAGAAAACGCAGTGAAACCTAAAAATTCAAACTGTTCCTGCAAACGAATGCTTCAAATAGGAGAACGAAACTTGGACATCCAAGATTGATTGGTGTACTGCTCATTACTTGAAAGTATCATGAAGTTTGGAAGAAAAAATATATGTTGTGATTTCAGGAGATGGTAGTTTTTTGAAAGCTTAACAATGCCTTTCATTGAATGTGTTATTCGCCAGTCTCTGCTTAAGGCTACATCAAGAGGAAACAAACCTTAGAGTTAGAACGTAGAACTACTGTATTGTGTCAAGTTTCAAGAGGCTAGCACAAACCGTGTTTGATTTAGAGTTCTAACTGCATCTGTCAATATAGAAGAAAACGCAGTGAAACCTAAAAATTCAAACGGTTCCTGCAAACTAATGCTTCAACCTAGGAGAACGAAACTTGGGCATCCAAGTTTGATTGGTGTACTGCTCATTACTTGAAGTTATCATGAAGGTCGGATGAAAAAATATACATTGAGATTTCAGGAGATGGTAGTTTTTTGGAAGCTTAACAATGCCTTTCATTTAAAGTGTTATTCCCCAGTCTCTGCTTAATGCTACATCAAGAGGAAACAAACCTTAGGGATAGAACGTAGAACTGCATTATTGTGTCAAGTTTCAAGAAGCTACCACAAACCGTGTTTGATTTAGAGTTCGAACTGCATCTGTCAATACAGGAGAAAACAGAGTGAAACCTAAAAATTCAAACTGTTCCTGCAAACGAATGCTTCAACTTAGGAGAACGAAACTTGGGCATCCAAGTTTGATTGGTGTACTGCTCATTACTTGAAAGTATCATGAAGGTCGGAAGAAAAAATACATGTTGTGATTTCAGGAGACTGTAGTTTTTTGGCAGCCTACCAACGCCTTTCATTGAATGAGTTATTCGCCAGTCTCTGCTTAAGGCTACATCAAGAGGAAACAAACCTTAGAGATAGAACGTAGAACTACTGTATTGTGTCAAGTTTCAAGAAGCTAGCACAAACCGTGTTTGATTTAGAGTTCTAACTGCATCTGTCAATATAGAAGAAAACGCAGTGAAACCTAAAAATTCAAACTGTTCCTGCCAACGAATGCTTCAACCTAGGAGAACGAAACTTGGACATCCAAGTTTGATTGGTGTACTGCTCATTACTTGAAAGTATCATGAAGGTCGGAAGAAAAATATATGTTGTGATTTCAGAAGACTGTAGTTTTTTGGCAGCCTACCAACGCCTTTCATTGAATGAGTTATTCGCCAGTCTCTGCTTAAGGCTACATCAAGAGGAAACAAACCTTAGAGTTAGAACGTAGAACTACTGTATTGTGTCAAGTTTCAAGAAGCTAGCACAAACCGTGTTTGATTTAGAGTTCTAACTGCATCTGTCAATATAGAAGAAAACGCAGTGAAACCTAAAAATTCAAACTGTTCCTGCAAACGAATGCTTCAACCTAGGAGAACGAAACTTGGACATCCAAGTTTGATTGGTGTACTGCTCATTACTTGAAAGTATCATGAAGTTCGGAAGAAAAATATATGTTGTGATT
>NW_027515355.1:0-82195 GCF_048772815.1 Callospermophilus lateralis | reverse complement strand
TGAAACCTAAAAATTCAAACTGTTACTTCAAACGAATGCTTCAACCTAGGAGAACGAAACTTGGGCATCCTAGTTTGATTGGTGTACTGCTCATTACTTGAAAGTATCATGAAGGTCGGAAGCAAAAATTTATGTTGAGATTTCAGGAGAGTCTAGTGTTTTGGCAGCCTAACAACGCCTTTCTTTGAATGTGTCATTCACCAGTATCTTCTTAAGGCTACATCAAGAGGAAACAAACCTTAGAGATAGAACCTAGAACTACTGTATTGTGTCAAGTATCAAGAAGCTAGCACAAACCGTGTTTGATTTAGAGTTCTAACTGCATCTGTCAATATAGGAGAAAACAGAGTGAAACCTAAAAATTCAAACTGTTACTTCAAACGAATGCTTCAACGTAAAAGAATGAAACTTGAGCATCCAAGTGGGATTGGTGTACTGATCATTACTTGAAAGTATCATGAAGATTGGATGAAAAAATATATGTTGAGATTTCAGGAGACTCTAGTGTTTTGGAAGTTTGGCAACTCTTTTCATAATAAGTGTTATTCGCCAGTGCCTGCTTTAGGCTACATCAAGAGGAAACAAACCTTAGAGATAGAACGTAGAACTAATGTATTGTGTCAAGTTTCAAGAAGCTAGCACAAACCGTGTTTGATATAGTTTGAACTGCATCTGTCAATATAGGAGAAAACAGAGTGAAACCTAAAAATTCAAACTGTTACTGCAAACGAATGCTTCAACCTAGGAGAACGAAACTTGGGCATCCAAGTTTGATTGGTGTACTGCTCATTACTTGAAAGTATCATGAAGGTCGGAAGCAAAAATTTATGTTGAGATTTCAGGAGAGTCTAGTGTTTTCGCAGCCTAACAACGCCTTTCATTGAATGTGTCATTCACCAGTATCTGCTTAAGGCTACATCAAGAGGAAACAAACCTTAGAGATAGAACGTAGAACTACTGTATTGTGTCAAGTTTCAAGAAGCTAGCACAAACCGTGTTTAATTTAGAGTTCTAACTGCATATGTCAATATAGGAGAAAACAGAGTGAAACCTAAAAATTCAAACTTTTACTGCAAACGAATGCTTCAACGTAAAAGAACGAAACTTGAGCATCCAAGTGGGATTGGTGTACTGATCATTACTTGAAAGTATCATGAAGATTGGTTGAAAAAATATATGTTGAGATTTCAGGAGACTCCAGTGTTTTAGAAGTTTGGCAACCCCTTCAATATGAGTGTTATTCGCCAGTCCCTGCTTTAGGCTACATCAAGAGGAAACAAACCTTAGAGATAGAACGTAGAACTAATGTATTGTGTCAAGTTTCAAGAAGCTAGCACAAACCGTTTTTGATTTAGAGTTCAAACGCATCTGTCAATATAGTAGAAAACAGAGTGAAACCAAAGAATTCAAACTGTTACTGCAAACGAATGCTTCAACCTAGGAGAACGAAAGGTGGGCATCCAAGTTTGATTGGTGTACTGCTCATTACTTGAAAGTATCATGAAGGTCGGAAGCAAAAATTTATGTTGAGATTTCAGGAGACTCTAGTGTTTTGGCCGCCTAACAACGCCTTTCAATGAATGTGTCATTCACCAGGATCTGCTTAAGGCTACATCAAGAGGAAGCAAACCTTAGAGATAGAACCTAGAACTACTGTATTGTGTCAAGTTTCAAGAAGCTAGCACAAACCGTGTTTGACTTATTGTTCTAACTGCATCTGTCAATATATGAGAAAACAGAGTGAAACCTAAAAATTCAAACTGTTACTGCAAACGAATGCTTCAACGTAAAAGAATGAAACTTGAGCATCCAAGTGGGATTGGTGTACTGATCATTACTTGAAAGTATAATGAAGATTGGATGAAAAAATATATGTTGAGACTTCAGGAGACTCTAGTGTTTTGGAAGTTTGGCAACCCCTTCAATATGAGTGTTATTCGCCAGTCCCTGATTTAGGCTCCATCAAGAGGAAACAAACCTTAGAGACAGAACGTAAAACTAATGTATTATGTCAAGTTTCAAGAAGCTAGCCTAAACCTTGTTTGATTTAGAGTTCGAACGCATCTGTCAATATAGTAGAAAACAGAGTGAAACCTAAAAATTCAAACTGTTACTGCAAACTAATGCTTCAACGTAAAAGAACGAAACGTGAGCATCCAAGTGGGATTGGTGTACAGATCATTACTTGAAAGTATCATGAAGATTGGATGAAAAAATATATGTTGAGATTTCAGGAGACTCTAGTGTTTTGGAAGTTTGGCAACTCCTTTCATTATAAGTGATATTCGCCAGTCCCTGCTTTAGGCTACATCAAGAGGAAACAAACCTTAGAGATAGAACGTAGAACTAATGTATTGTGTCAAGTTTCAAAAGCTAGCACAAACCGTGTTTGATATAGTTCGAACTGCATCTGTCAATATAGGAGAAAACAGAGTGAAACCTAAAAATTCAAACTGTTACTGCAAACGAATGCTTCAACCTAGGAGAACGAAACTTGGGCATCCAAGTTTGATTGGTGTACTGCTCATTACTTGAAAGTATCATGAAGGTCGGAAGCAAAAATTTATGTTGAGATTTCAGGAGACTCTAGTGTTTTGGCCGCCTAACAACGCCTTTCATTGAATGTGTCATTCACCAGGATCTGCTTAAGGCTACATCAAGAGGAAGCAAACCTTAGAGATAGAACCTAGAACTACTGTATTGTGTCAAGTTTCAAGAAGCTAGCACAAACCGTGCTGGACTTAGAGTTCTAACTGCATCTGTCAATATAGGAGAAAAAAGAGTGAAACCTAAAAATTCAAACTGTTACTGCAAACGAATGCTTCAACGTAAAAGAATGAAACTTGAGCATCCAAGTGGGATTGGTGTACTGATCATTACTTGAAAGTATAATGAAGATTGGATGAAAAAATATATGTTGAGACTTCAGGAGACTCTAGTGTTTTGGAAGTTTGGCAACCCCTTCAATATGAGTGTTATTCGCCAGTCCTTGATTTAGGCTCCATCAAGAGGAAACAAACCTTAGAGACAGAACGAAGAACTAATGTATTATGTCAAGTTTCAAGAAGCTAGCCTAAACCGTGTTTGATTTAGAGTTCGAACGCATCTGTCAATATAGTAGAAAACAGAGTGAAACCTAAAAATTCAAACTGTTACTGCAAACGAATGCTTCAAGCTAGGAGAAGGAAAGGTGGGCATCCAAGTTTCATTGGTGTACTGCTCATTACTTGAAAGTATCATGAAGGTCGGAAGCAAAAATTTATGTTGAGATTTCAGGAGACTCTAGTGTTTTGGCCGCCTAACAACGCCTTTCAATGAATGTGTCATTCACCAGGATCTGCTTAAGGCTACATCAAGAGGAAGCAAACCTTAGAGATAGAACTTAGAACTACTGTATTGTGTCAAGTTTCAAGAAGCTAGCACAAACCGTGTTTGACTTAGTGTTCTAACTGCATCTGTCAATATAGGAGAAAACAGAGTGAAACCTAAAAATTCAAACTGTTACTGCAAACGAATGCTTCAACGTAAAAGAACGAAACTTGAGCATCCAAGTGGGATTGGTGTACTGATCATTACTTGAAAGTATAATGAAGATTGGATGAAAAAATATATGTTGAGACTTCAGGAGACTCTAGTGTTTTGGAAGTTTGGCAACCCCTTCAATATGAGTGTTATTCGCCAGTCCCTGATTTAGGCTCCATCAAGAGGAAACAAACCTTAGAGACAGAACGTAGAACTAATGTATTATGTCAAGTTTCAAGAAGCTAGCCTAAACCGTGTTTGATTTAGAGTTCGAACGCATCTGTCAATATAGTAGAAAACAGAGTGAAACCTAAAAATTCAAACTGTTACTGCAAACTAATGTTTCAACGTAAAAGAAAGAAACGTGAGCATCCAAGTGGGATTGGTGTACTGATCATTACTTGAAAGTATCATGAAGATTGGATGAGAAAATATATGTTGAGATTTCAGGAGACTCTAGTGTTTTGGAAGTTTGGCAACTCCTTTCATTATAAGTGTTATTCGCCAGTCCCTGCTTTCGGCTACATCAAGAGGAAACAAACCTTAGAGATAGAACGTAGAACTAATGTATTGTGTCAAGTTTCAAGAAGCTAGCACAAACCATGTTTGATTTAGAGTTCTAACTGCATCTGTCAATATAGGAGAAAACAGAGTGAAACCTAAAAATTCAAACTGTTACTGCAAACGAATGCTTCAAAGTAAAAGAATGAAACTTGAGCATAAAAGTGGGATTGGTGTACTGATCATTACTTGAAAGTATCATGAAGATTGGATGAAAAAATATATGTTGAGATTTCAGGAGACTCTAGTGTTTTGGAAGTTTGGCAACTCCTTTCATTATAAGTGTTATTCGCCAGTCCCTGCTTTAGGCTACATCAAGATTAAACAAACCTTAGAGATAGAACGTAGAACTACTGTATTGTGTCAAGTTTCAAGAAGCTAGCACAAACCGTGTTTAATTTAGAGTTCTAACTGCATCTGTCAATATAGGAGAAAACAGAGTGAAACCTATAAATTCAAACTGTTACTGCAAACGAATGCTTCAACGTAAAAGAACGAAACTTGAGCATCCAAGTGGGATTGGTGTACTGATCATTACTTGAAAGTATCATGAAGATTGGTTGAAAAAATATATGTTGAGATTTCAGGAGACTCTAGTGTTTTAGAAGTTTGGCAACCCCTTCAATATGAGTGTTATTCGCCAGTCCCTGCTTTAGGCTACATCAAGAGGAAACAAACCTTAGAGATAGAACGTAGAACTAATGTATTGTGTCAAGTTTCAAGAAGCTAGCACAAACCGTGTTTGATTTAGAGTTCGAACGCATCTGTCAATAGAGTAGAAAACAGAGTGAAACCTAAGAATTCAAACTGTTACTGCAAACGAATGCTTCAACCTAGGAGAATGAAAGGTGGGCATCCAAGTTTGATTGGTGTACTGCTCATTACTTGAAAGTATCATGAAGCTCGGAAGCAAAAATTTATGTTGAGATTTCAGGAGTCTCTAGTGTTTTGGCCGCCTAACAACGCCTTTCATTGAATGTGTCATTCACCAGGATCTGCTTAAGGCTACATCAAGAGGAAGCAAATCTTAGAGATAGAACCTAGAACTACTGTATTGTGTCAAGTTTCAAGAAGCTAGCACAAACCGTGCTGGACTTAGAGTTCTAACTGCATCTGTCAATATAGGAGAAAACAGAGTGAAACCTAAAAATTCAAACTGTTACTGCAAACGAATGCTTCAACGTAAAAGAACGAAACTTGAGCATCCAAGTGGGATTGGTGTACTGATCATTACTTGAAAGTATAATGAAGATTGGATGAAAAAATATATGTTGAGACTTCAGGAGACTCTAGTGTTTTGGAAGTTTGGCAACCCCTTCAATATGAGTGTTATTCACCAGTCCCTGCTTTAGGCTACATCAAGAGGAAACAAACCTTAGAGACAGAACGTAGAACTAATGTATTGTGTCAAGTTTCAAGAAGCTAGCACAAACCGTGTTTGATTTAGAGTTCGAACGCATCTGTCAATATAGTAGAAAACAGAGTGAAACCTAAAAATTCAAACTGTTATTGCAAACGAATGCTTCAACCTAGGAGAACGAAAGGTGGGCATCCAAGTTTCATTGGTGTACTGCTCATTACTTGAAAGTATCATGAAGGTCGGAAGCAAAAATTTATGTTGAGATTTCAGGAGACTCTAGTGTTTTGGACGCCTAACAACGCCTTCCATTGAATGTGTCATTCACCAGTATCTGCTTAAGGTTACATCAAGAGGAAACAAACCTTAGAGATAGAACGTAGAACTACTGTATTGTGTCAAGTTTCAAGAAGCTAGCACAAACCGTGTTTGATTTAGTGTTCGAACGCATCTGTCAATATAGTAGAAAACAGAGTGAAACCTAAAAATTCAAACTGTTACTGCAAACCAATGCTTCAACCTAGGAGAACGAAAGGTGGGCATCCAAGTTTGATTGGTGTACTGCTCATTACTTGAAAGTATCATGAAGGTCGGAAGCAAAAATTTATGTTGAGATTTCAGGAGACTCTAGTGTTTTTGCCGCCTAACAACGCCGTTCATTGAATGTGTCATTCACCAGGATCTGCTTAAGGCTACATCAAGAGGAAGCAAACCTTAGAGATAGAACCTAGAACTACTGTATTGTGTCAAGTTTCAAGAAGCTAGCACAAACCGTGTTTGATTTAGAGTACTAACTGCATCTGTCAATATAGGAGAAAACAGAGTGAAACCTAAAAATTCAAACTGTTACTGCAAACGAATGCTTCAACGTAAAAGAATGAAACTTGAGCATCCAAGTGGGATTGGTGTACTGATCATTACTTGAAAGTATCATGAAGATTGGATGAAAAAATATATGTTGAGATTTCAGGAGACTCTAGTGTTTTGGAATTTGGCAACCCCTTCAATATGAGTGTTATTCGCCAGTCCCTGCTTTAGGTTACATCAAGAGGAAACAAACCTTAGAGATAGAAGGTAGAACTAATGTATTGTGTCAAGTTGCAAGAAGCTAGCACAAACCGTGTTTGATTTAGAGTTCAAACGCATCTGTCAATATAGGAGAAAACAGAGTGAAACCTAAAAATTCAAACTGTTACTGCAAACGAATGCTTCACCCTAGGAGAACAAGACTTGGGCATCCAAGTGGGATTGGTGTACTGATCATTACTTGAAAGTATCATGAAGGTCGGAAGCAAAAATTTATGTTGAGATTTCAGGAGAGTCTAGTGTTTTGGAGCCTAACAACGCCTTTCATTGAATGTGTCATTCACCAGTATCTGCTTAAGGCTACATCAAGAGGAAACAAACCTTAGAGATAGAACGTAGAACTACTGTATTGTGTCAAGTTTCAAGAAGCTAGCACAAACCGTGTTTGATTTAGAGTTCTAACTGCATCTGTCAATATAGGAGAAAACAGAGTGAATCCTAAAAATTCAAACTGTTACTGCAAACGAATGCTTCAATGTAAACGAACGAAACTTGAGCATCCAAGTGGGATTGGTGTACTGATCATTACTTGAAAGTATCATGAAGATTGGATGAAAAAATATATGTTGAGATTTCAGGAGACTCTAGTGTTTTGGAAGTTTGGCAACTCCTTTCATTATAAGTGTCATTCGCCAGTCCCTGCTTTAGGCTACATCAAGAGGAAACAAACCTTAGGGATAGAACGTAGAACTAATGTATTGTGTCAAGATTCATGAAGCTAGCACAAACCGTGTTTGATATAGTTCGAACTGCATCTGTCAATATAGGAGAAAACAGAGTGAAACCTAAAAATTCAAACTGTTACTGCAAACGAATGCTTCAACCTAGGAGAACGAAACTTGGGCATCCAAGTTTGATTGGTGTACTGCTCATTACTTGAAAGTATCATGAAGGTCGGAAGCAAAAATTTATGTTGAGATTTCAGGAGACTCTAGTGTTTTGGCAGCCTAACAACGCCTTTCATTGAATGTGTCATTCACCAGTATCTGCTTAAGGCTACATCAAGAGGAAACAAACCTTAGAAATAGAACGTAGAACTACTGTATTGTGTCAAGTTTCAAGAAGCTAGCACAAACCGTGTTTGATTTAGAGTTCGAACGCTTCTGTCAATATAGTAGAAAACAGAGTGAAACCTAAAAATTCAAACTGTTACTGCAAACGAATGCTTCAACCTAGGAGAACGAAAGGTGGGCATCCAAGTTTGATTGGTGTACTGCTCATTACTTGAAAGTATCATGAAGGTCGGAAGCAAAAATTTATGTTGAGATTTCAGGAGACTCTAGTGTTTTTGCCGCCTAACAACGCCTTTCATTGAATGTGTCATTCACCAGGATCTGCTTAAGGCTACATCAAGAGGAAGCAAACCTTAGTGATAGAACCTAGAACTACTGTATTGTGTCAAGTTTCAAGAAGCTAGCACAAACCGTGTTTGATTTAGAGTTCTAACTGCATCTGTCAATATAGGAGAAAACAGAGTGAAACCTAAAAATTCAAACTGTTACTGCAAACGAATGCTTCAACGTAAAAGAACGAAACTTGAGCATCCAAGTGGGATTGGTGTACTGATCATTACTTGAAAGTATCATGAAGATTGGATGAAAAAATATATGTTGAGATTTCAGGAGACTCTAGTGTTTTGGAAGTTTGGCAACTCCTTTCATTATAAGTGTTATTCGCCAGTCCCTGCTTTAGGCTACATCAAGATTAAACAAACCTTAGAGATAGAACGTAGAACTAATGTATTGTGTCAAGTTTCAAGAAGCTAGCACAAACCGTGTTTGATATAGTTCGAACTGCATCTGTCAATATAGGAGAAAACAGAGTGAAACCTAAAAATTCAAACTGTTACGGCAAACGAATGCTTCAACCTAGGAGAACGAAACTTGGGCATCCAAGTGTGATTGGTGTACTGCTCATTACTTGAAAGTATCATGAAGTTCGGAAGCAAAAATTTATGTTGAGATTTCAGGAGAGTCTAGTGTTTTGGCAGCCTAACAACGCCTTTCATTTTTGTGTCATTCACCAGTATCTTCTTAAGGCTACATCAAGAGGAAACAAACCTTAGAGATAGAATGTAGAACTACTGTATTGTGTCAAGTTTCAAGAAGCTAGCACAAACCGTGTTTGATTTAGATTTCGAACGCAACTGTCAATATAGTAGAAAACAGAGTGAAACCTAAAAATTCAAACTGTTACTGCAAACGAATGCTTCAACCTAGGAGAACGAAACTTGGGCATCCAAGTGTGATTGGTGTACTGCTCATTACTTGAAAGTATCATGAAGTTCGGAAGCAAAAATTTATGTTGAGATTTCAGGAGAGTCTAGTGTTTTGGCAGCCTAACAACGCCTTTCATTTTTGTGTCATTCACCAGTATCTTCTTAAGGCTACATCAAGAGGAAACAAACCTTAGAGATAGAATGTAGAACTACTGTATTGTGTCAAGTTTCAAGAAGCTAGCACAAACCGTGTTTGATTTAGATTTCGAACGCAACTGTCAATATAGTAGAAAACAGAGTGAAACCTAAAAATTCAAACTGTTACTGCAAACGAATGCTTCAACCTAGGAGAATGAAAGGTGGGCATCCAAGTTTGATTGGTGTACTGCTCATTACTTGAAAGTATCATGAAGGTCGGAAGCAAAAATTTATTTTGAGATTTCAGGAGACTCTAGTGTTTTTGCCGCCTAACAACGCCTTTCATTGAATGTGTCATTCACCAGGATGTGCTTAAGGCTACATCAAGAGGAAGCAAACCTTAGAGATAGAACCTAGAACTACTGTATTGTGTCAAGTTTCAAGAAGCTAGCACAAACCGTGTTTGATTTAGAGGTCTAACTGCATCTGTCAATATAGGAGAAAACAGAGTGAAACCTAAAAATTCAAACTGTTACTGCAAACGAATGCTTCAACGTAAAAGAACGAAACTTGAGCATCCTAGTGGGATTGGTGTACTGATCATTACTTGAAAGTATCATGAAAATTGGATGAAAAAATATATGTTGAGATTTCAGGAGACTCTAGTGTTTTGGAAGTTTTGCAACCCCTTCAATATGAGTGTTATTCGCCAGTCCCTGCTTTAGGCTACATCAAGAGGAAACAAACCTTAGAGATTTAACGTAGAACTAATGTATTGTGTCAAGTATCAAGAAGCTAGCACAAACCGTGTTTGATATAGTTCGAACTGAATCTGTCAATATAGGAGAAAACAGAGTGAAACCTAAAAATTCAAACTGTTACTGCAAACGAATGCTTCAACCTAGGAGAACAAAACTAGGGCATCCAAGTTTGATTGGTGTACTGCTCATTACTTGAAAGTATCATGAAGGTCGGAAGCAAAAATTTATGTTGAGATTTCAGGAGAGTCTAGTGTTTTGGCAGCCTAACAACGCCTTTCATTGAATGTGTCATTCACCAGTATCTTCTTAAGGCTACATCAAGAGGAAACAAACCTTAGAGATAGAACCTAGAACTACTGTATTGTGTCAAGTATCAAGAAGCTAGCACAAACCGTGTTTGATTTAGAGTTCTAACTGCATCTGTCAATATAGGAGAAAACAGAGTGAAACCTAAAAATTCAAACTGTTACTTCAAACGAATGCTTCAACGTAAAAGAATGAAACTTGAGCATCCAAGTGGGATTGGTGTACTGATCATTACTTGAAAGTATCATGAAGATTGGATGAAAAAATATATGTTGAGATTTCAGGAGACTCTAGTGTTTTGGAAGTTTGGCAACTCTTTTCATTATAAGTGTTATTCGCCAGTGCCTGCTTTAGGCTACATCAAGAGGAAACAAACCTTAGAGATAGAACGTAGAACTAATGTATTGTGTCAAGTTTCAAGAAGCTAGCACAAACCGTGTTTGATATAGTTTGAACTGCATCTGTCAATATAGGAGAAAACAGAGTGAAACCTAAAAATTCAAACTGTTACTGCAAACGAATGCTTCAACCTAGGAGAACGAAACTTGGGCATCCAAGTTTGATTGGTGTACTGCTCATTACTTGAAAGTATCATGAAGGTCGGAAGCAAAAATTTATGTTGAGATTTCAGGAGAGTCTAGTGTTTTCGCAGCCTAACAACGCCTTTCATTGAATGTGTCATTCACCAGTATCTGCTTAAGGCTACATCAAGAGGAAACAAACCTTAGAGATAGAACGTAGAACTACTGTATTGTGTCAAGTTTCAAGAAGCTAGCACAAACCGTGTTTAATTTAGAGTTCTAACTGCATATGTCAATATAGGAGAAAACAGAGTGAAACCTAAAAATTCAAACTTTTACTGCAAACGAATGCTTCAACGTAAAAGAACGAAACTTGAGCATCCAAGTGGGATTGGTGTACTGATCATTACTTGAAAGTATCATGAAGATTGGTTGAAAAAATATATGTTGAGATTTCAGGAGACTCCAGTGTTTTAGAAGTTTGGCAACCCCTTCAATATGAGTGTTATTCGCCAGTCCCTGCTTTAGGCTACATCAAGAGGAAACAAACCTTAGAGATAGAACGTAGAACTAATGTATTGTGTCAAGTTTCAAGAAGCTAGCACAAACCGTGTTTGATTTAGAGTTCAAACGCATCTGTCAATATAGTAGAAAACAGAGTGAAACCAAAGATTTCAAACTGTTACTGCAAACGAATGCTTCAACCTAGGAGAACGAAAGGTGGGCATCCAAGTTTGATTGGTGTACTGCTCATTACTTGAAAGTATCATGAAGGTCGGAAGCAAAAATTTATGTTGAGATTTCAGGAGACTCTAGTGTTTTGGCCGCCTAACAACGCCTTTCAATGAATGTGTCATTCACCAGGATCTGCTTAAGGCTACATCAAGAGGAAGCAAACCTTAGAGATAGAACCTAGAACTACTGTATTGTGTCAAGTTTCAAGAAGCTAGCACAAACCGTGTTTGACTTATTGTTCTAACTGCATCTGTCAATATAGGAGAAAACAGAGTGAAACCTAAAAATTCAAACTGTTACTGCAAACGAATGCTTCAACGTAAAAGAATGAAACTTGAGCATCCAAGTGGGATTGGTGTACTGATCATTACTTGAAAGTATAATGAAGATTGGATGAAAAATATATGTTGAGACTTCAGGAGACTCTAGTGTTTTGGAAGTTTGGCAACCCCTTCAATATGAGTGTTATTCGCCAGTCCCTGATTTAGGCTCCATCAAGAGGAAACAAACCTTAGAGACAGAACGTAGAACTAATGTATTATGTCAAGTTTCAAGAAGCTAGCCTAAACCTTGTTTGATTTAGAGTTCGAACGCATCTGTCAATATAGTAGAAAACAGAGTGAAACCTAAAAATTCAAACTGTTACTGCAAACTAATGCTTCAACGTAAAAGAACGAAACGTGAGCATCCAAGTGGGATTGGTGTACTGATCATTACTTGAAAGTATCATGAAGATTGGATGAAAAAATATATGTTGAGATTTCAGGAGACTATAGTGTTTTGGAAGTTTGGCAACTCCTTTCCTTATAAGTGATATTCGCCAGTCCCTGCTTTAGGCTACATCAAGAGGAAACAAACCTTAGAGATAGAACGTAGAACTAATGTATTGTGTCAAGTTTCAAAAGCTAGCACAAACCGTGTTTGATATAGTTCGAACTGCATCTGTCAATATAGGAGAAAACAGAGTGAAACCTAAAAATTCAAACTGTTACTGCAAACGAATGCTTCAACCTAGGAGAACGAAACTTGGACATTCAAGTTTGATTGGTGTACTGCTCGTTACTTGAAAGTATCATGAAGGTCGGAAGCAAAAATTTATGTTGAGATTTCAGGAGAGTCTAGTGTTTTGGCAGCCTAACCACGCCTTTCATTGAATGTGTCATTCACCAGTATCTGCTTAAGGCTACATCAAGAGGAAGCAAACCTTAGAGATAGAACCTAGAACTACTGTATTGTGTCAAGTTTCAAGAAGCTAGCACAAACCGTGCTGGACTTAGAGTTCTAACTGCATCTGTCAATATAGGAGAAAACAGAGTGAAACCTAAAAATTCAAACTGTTACTGCAAACGAATGCTTCAACGTAAAAGAATGAAACTTGAGCATCCAAGTGGGATTGGTGTACTGATCATTACTTGAAAGTATAATGAAGATTGGATGAAAAAATATATGTTGAGACTTCAGGAGACTCTAGTGTTTTGGAAGTTTGGCAACCCCTTCAATATGAGTGTTATTCGCCAGTCCTTGATTTAGGCTCCATCAAGAGGAAACAAACCTTAGAGACAGAACGTAGAACTAATGTATTATGTCAAGTTTCAAGAAGCTAGCCTAAACCGTGTTTGATTTAGAGTTCGAACGCATCTGTCAATATAGTAGAAAACAGAGTGAAACCTAAAAATTCAAACTGTTACTGCAAACGAATGCTTCAACCTAGGAGAAGGAAAGGTGGGCATCCAAGTTTCATTGGTGTACTGCTCATTACTTGAAAGTATCATGAAGGTCGGAAGCAAAAATTTATGTTGAGATTTCAGGAGACTCTAGTGTTTTGGACGCCTAACAACGCCTTCCATTTAATGTGTCATTCACCAGTATCTGCTTAAGGCTACTTAGAGAGGAAACAAACCTTAGAGATAGAACGTAGAACTACTGTATTGTGTCAAGTTTCAAGAAGCTAGCACAAACCGTGTTTGATTTAGAGTTCTAACTGCATCTGTCAATATAGGAGAAAACAGAGTGAAACCTAAAAATTCAAACTGTTACTGCAAACTAATGCTTCAACGTAAAAGAACGAAACTTGAGCATCCAAGTGGGATTGGTGTACTGATCATTACTTGAAAGTATCATGAAGATTGGTTGAAAAAATATATGTTGAGATTTCAGGAGACTCTAGTGTTTTAGAAGTTTGGCGACCTCTTCAATATGAGTGTTATTCGCCAGTACCTGCTTTAGGCTACATCAAGAGGAAACAAACCTTAGAGATAGAACGTAGAACTAATGTATTGTGTCAAGTTTCAAGAAGCTAGCACAAACCGTGTTTGATTTAGAGTTCGAACGCATCTGTCAATATAGTAGAAAACAGAGTGAAACCAAAGAATTCAAACTGTTACTGCAAGCGAATGCTTCAACCTAGGAGAACGAAAGGTGGGCATCCAAGTTTGATTGGTGTACTGCTCATTACTTGAAAGTATCATGAAGGTCGGAAGCAAAAATTTATGTTGAGATTTCAGGAGACTCTAGTGTTTTGGCCGCCTAACAACGCCTTTCAATGAATGTGTCATTCACCAGGATCTGCTTAAGGCTACATCAAGAGGAAGCAAACCTTAGAGATAGAACCTAGAACTACTGTATTGTGTCAAGTTTCAAGAAGCTAGCACAAACCGTGTTTGACTTAGTGTTCTAACTGCATCTGTCAATATAGGAGAAAACAGAGTGTAACCTAAAAATTCAAACTGTTACTGCAAACGAATGCTTCAACGTAAAAGAACGAAACTTGAGCATCCAAGTGGGATTGGTGTACTGATCATTACTTGAAAGTATAATGAAGATTGGATGAAAAAATATATGTTGAGACTTCAGGAGACTCTAGTGTTTTGGAAGTTTGGCAACCCCTTCAATATGAGTGTTATTCGCCAGTCCCTGATTTAGGCTCCATCAAGAGGAAACAAACCTTAGAGACAGAACGTAGAACTAATGTATTATGTCAAGTTTCAAGAAGCTAGCCTAAACCGTGTTTGATTTAGAGTTCGAACGCATCTGTCAATATAGTAGAAAACAGAGTGAAACCTAAAAATTCAAACTGTTACTGCAAACTAATGCTTCAACGTAAAAGAACGAAACGTGAGCATCCAAGTGGGATTGGTGTACTGATCATTACTTGAAAGTATCATGAAGATTGGATGAAAAAATATATGTTGAGATTTCAGGAGACTCTAGTGTTTTGGAAGTTTGGCAACTCCTTTCATTATAAGTGTTATTCGCCAGTCCCTGCTTTAGGCTACATCAAGAGGAAACAAACCTTAGAGATAGAACGTAGAACTAATGTATTGTGTCAAGTTTCAAGAAGCTAGCACAAACCGTGTTTGATTTAGTGTTCGAACGCATCTGTCAATATAGTAGAAAACAGAGTGAAACCTAAAAATTCAAACTGTTACTGCAAACCAATGCTTCAACCTAGGAGAACGAAAGGTGGGCATCCAAGTTTGATTGGTGTACTGCTCATTACTTGAAAGTATCATGAAGGTCGGAAGCAAAAATTTATGTTGAGATTTCAGGAGACTCTAGTGTTTTTGCCGCCTAACAACGCCGTTCATTGAATGTGTCATTCACCAGGATCTGCTTAAGGCTACATCAAGAGGAAGCAAACCTTAGAGATAGAACCTAGAACTACTGTATTGTGTCAAGTTTCAAGAAGCTAGCACAAACCGTGTTTGATTTAGAGTACTAACTGCATCTGTCAATATAGGAGAAAACAGAGTGAAACCTAAAAATTCAAACTGTTACTGCAAACGAATGCTTCAACGTAAAAGAATGAAACTTGAGCATCCAAGTGGGATTGGTGTCCTGATCATTACTTGAAAGTATCATGAAGATTGGATGAAAAAATATATGTTGAGATTTCAGGAGACTCTAGTGTTTTGGAATTTGGCAACCCCTTCAATATGAGTGTTATTCGCCAGTCCCTGCTTTAGGTTACATCAAGAGGAAACAAACCTTAGAGATAGAAGGTAGAACTAATGTTATGTGTCAAGTTGCAAGAAGCTAGCACAAACCGTGTTTGATTTAGAGTTCAAACGCATCTGTTAATATAGGAGAAAACAGAGTGAAACCTAAAAATTCAAACTGTTACTGCAAACGAATGCTTCACCCTAGGAGAACAAGACTTGGGCATCCAAGTGGGATTGGTGTACTGATCATTACTTGAAAGTATCATGAAGGTCGGAAGCAAAAATTTATGTTGAGATTTCAGGAGAGTCTAGTGTTTTGGAGCCTAACAACGCCTTTCATTGAATGTGTCATTCACCAGTATCTGCTTAAGGCTACATCAAGAGGAAACAAACCTTAGAGATAGAACGTAGAACTACTGTATTGTGTCAAGTTTCAAGAAGCTAGCACAAACCGTGTTTGATTTAGAGTTCTAACTGCATCTGTCAATATAGGAGAAAACAGAGTGAATCCTAAAAATTCAAACTGTTACTGCAAACGAATGCTTCAACGTAAACGAACGAAACTTGAGCATCCAAGTGGGATTGGTGTACTGATCATTACTTGAAAGTATCATGAAGATTGGATGAAAAAATATATGTTGAGATTTCAGGAGACTCTAGTGTTTTGGAAGTTTGGCAACTCTTTTCATTATAAGTGTTATTCGCCAGTGCCTGCTTTAGGCTACATCAAGAGGAAACAAACCTTAGAGATAGAACGTAGAACTAATGTATTGTGTCAAGTTTCAAGAAGCTAGCACAAACCGTGTTTGATATAGTTTGAACTGCATCTGTCAATATAGGAGAAAACAGAGTGAAACCTAAAAATTCAAACTGTTACTGCAAACGAATGCTTCAACCTAGGAGAACGAAACTTGGGCATCCAAGTTTGATTGGTGTACTGCTCATTACTTGAAAGTATCATGAAGGTCGGAAGCAAAAATTTATGTTGAGATTTCAGGAGAGTCTAGTGTTTTCGCAGCCTAACAACGCCTTTCATTGAATGTGTCATTCACCAGTATCTGCTTAAGGCTACATCAAGAGGAAACAAACCTTAGAGATAGAACGTAGAACTACTGTATTGTGTCAAGTTTCAAGAAGCTAGCACAAACCGTGTTTAATTTAGAGTTCTAACTGAATATGTCAATATAGGAGAAAACAGAGTGAAACCTAAAAATTCAAACTTTTACTGCAAACGAATGCTTCAACGTAAAAGAACGAAACTTGAGCATCCAAGTGGGATTGGTGTACTGATCATTACTTGAAAGTATCATGAAGATTGGTTGAAAAAATATATGTTGAGATTTCAGGAGACTCCAGTGTTTTAGAAGTTTGGCAACCCCTTCAATATGAGTGTTATTCGCCAGTCCCTGCTTTAGGCTACATCAAGAGGAAACAAACCTTAGAGATAGAACGTAGAACTAATGTATTGTGTCAAGTTTCAAGAAGCTAGCACAAACCGTGTTTGATTTAGAGTTCAAACGCATCTGTCAATATAGTAGAAAACAGAGTGAAACCAAAGAATTCAAACTGTTACTGCAAACGAATGCTTCAACCTAGGAGAACGAAAGGTGGGCATCCAAGTTTGATTGGTGTACTGCTCATTACTTGAAAGTATCATGAAGGTCGGAAGCAAAAATTTATGTTGAGATTTCAGGAGACTCTAGTGTTTTGGCCGCCTAACAACGCCTTTCAATGAATGTGTCATTCACCAGGATCTGCTTAAGGCTACATCAAGAGGAAGCAAACCTTAGAGATAGAACCTAGAACTACTGTATTGTGTCAAGTTTCAAGAAGCTAGCACAAACCGTGTTTGACTTATTGTTCTAAGTGCATCTGTCAATATAGGAGAAAACAGAGTGAAACCTAAAAATTCAAACTGTTACTGCAAACGAATGCTTCAACGTAAAAGAATGAAACTTGAGCATCCAAGTGGGATTGGTGTACTGATCATTACTTGAAAGTATAATGAAGATTGGATGAAAAAATATATGTTGAGACTTCAGGAGACTCTAGTGTTTTGGAAGTTTGGCAACCCCTTCAATATGAGTGTTATTCGCCAGTCCCTGATTTAGGCTCCATCAAGAGGAAACAAACCTTAGAGACAGAACGTAGAACTAATGTATTATGTCAAGTTTCAAGAAGCTAGCCTAAACCTTGTTTGATTTAGAGTTCGAACGCATCTGTCAATATAGTAGAAAACAGAGTGAAACCTAAAAATTCAAACTGTTACTGCAAACTAATGCTTCAACGTAAAAGAACGAAACGTGAGCATCCAAGTGGGATTGGTGTACTGATCATTACTTGAAAGTATCATGAAGATTGGATGAAAAAAATATATGTTGAGATTTCAGGAGACTCTAGTGTTTTGGAAGTTTGGCAACTCCTTTCATTATAAGTGATATTCGCCAGTCCCTGCTTTAGGCTACATCAAGAGGAAACAAACCTTAGAGATAGAACGTAGAACTAATGTATTGTGTCAAGTTTCAAAAGCTAGCACAAACCGTGTTTGATATAGTTCGAACTGCATCTGTCAATATAGGAGAAAACAGAGTGAAACCTAAAAATTCAAACTGTTACTGCAAACGAATGCTTCAACCTAGGAGAACGAAACTTGGACATTCAAGTTTGATTGGTGTACTGCACGTTAATTGAAAGTATCATGAAGGTCGGAAGCAAAAATTTATGTTGAGATTTCAGGAGAGTCTAGTGTTTTGGCAGCCTAACCACGCCTTTCATTGAATGTGTCATTCACCAGTATCTGCTTAAGGCTACATCAAGGGGAAGCAAACCTTAGAGATAGAACGTAGAACTAATATATTGTGTCAAGTTTCAAGAAGCTAGCACAAACCGTGTTTGATTTAGAGTTCTAACTGCTTCTGTCAATATAGGAGAAAACAGAGTGAAACCTAAAAATTCAAACTGTTACTGCAAACGAATGCTTCAAAGTAAAAGAATGAAACTTGAGCATAAAAGTCGGATTGGTGTACTGATCATTACTTGAAAGTATCATGAAGATTGGATGAAAAAATATATGTTGAGATTTCAGGAGACTCTAGTGTTTTGGAAGCTTGGCAACTCCTTTCATTATAAGTGTTATTCGCCAGTCCCTGCTTTAGGCTACATCAAGATTAAACAAACCTTAGTGATAGAACGTAGAACTACTGTATTGTGTCAAGTTTCAAGAAGCTAGCACAAACCGTGTTTAATTTAGAGTTCTAACTGCATCTGTCAATATAGGAGAAAACAGAGTGAAACCTAAAAATTCAAACTGTTACTGCAAACGAATGCTTCAACGTAAAAGAACGAAACTTGAGCATCCAAGTGGGATTGGTGTACTGATCATTACTTGAAAGTATCATGAAGATTGGATGAAAAAATATATGTTGAGATTTCAGGAGACTCTAGTGTTTTAGAAGTTTGGCAACCCCTTCAATATGAGTGTTATTCGCCAGTCCCTGCTTTAGGCTACATCAAGAGGAAACAAACCTTAGAGATAGAACGTAGAACTAATGTATTGTGTCAAGTTTCAAAAGCTAGCACAAACCGTGTTTGATTTAGAGTTCGAACGCATCTGTCAATATAGTAGAAAACAGAGTGAAACCTAAAAATTCAAACTGTTACTGCAAACGAATGCTTCAACCTAGGAGAACGAAAGGTGGGCATCCAAGTTTGATTGGTGTACTGCTCATTACTTGAAAGTATCATGAAGGTCGGAAGCAAAAATTTATGTTGAGATTTCAGGAGACTCTAGTGTTTTGGCCGCCTAACAACGCCTTTCATTGAATGTGTCATTCACCAGGATCTGCTTAAGGCTACATCAAGAGGAAGCAAACCTTAGAGATAGAAGCTAGAACTACTGTATTGTGTCAAGTTTCAAGAAGCTAGCACAAACCGTGCTGGACTTAGAGTTCTAACTGCATCTGTCAATATAGGAGAAAACAGAGTGAAACCTAAAAATTCAAACTGTTACTGCAAACGAATGCTTCAACGTAAAAGAATGAAACTTGAGCATCCAAGTGGGATTGGTGTACTGATCATTACTTGAAAGTATAATGAAGATTGGATGAAAAAATATATGTTGAGACTTCAGGAGACTCTAGTGTTTTGGAAGTTTGGCAACCCCTTCAATATGAGTGTTATTCGCCAGTCCCTGATTTAGGCTCCATCAAGAGGAAACAAACCTTAGAGACAGAACGTAGAACTAATGTATTATGTCAAGTTTCAAGAAGCTAGCCTAAACCGTGTTTGATTTAGAGTTCGAACGCATCTGTCAATATAGTAGAAAACAGAGTGAAACCTAAAAATTCAAACTGTTACTGCAAACTAATGCTTCAACGTAAAAGAACGAAACGTGAGCATCCAAGTGGGATTGGTGTACTGATCATTACTTGAAAGTATCATGAAGATTGGATGAAAAAATATATGTTGAGATTTCAGGAGACTCTAGTGTTTTGGAAGTTTGGCAACTCCTTTCATTATAAGTGTTATTCGCCAGTCCCTGCTTTAGGCTACATCAAGAGGAAACAAACCTTAGAGATAGAACGTAGAACTAATGTATTGTGTCAAGTTTCAAGAAGCTAGCACAAACCGTGTTTGATTTAGAGTTCTAACTGCATCTGTCAATATAGGAGAAAACAGAGTGAAACCTAAAAATTCAAACTGTTACTGCAAACGAATGCTTCAAAGTAAAAGAATGAAACTTGAGCATAAAAGTGGGATTGGTGTACTGATCATTACTTGAAAGTATCATGAAGATTGGATGAAAAAATATATGTTGAGATTTCAGGAGACTCTAGTGTTTTGGAAGTTTGGCAACTCCTTTCATTATAAGTGTTATTCGCCAGTCCCTGCTTTAGGCTACATCAAGATTAAAGAAACCTTAGAGATAGAACGTAGAACTACTGTATTGTGTCAAGTTTCAAGAAGCTAGCACAAACCGTGTTTAATTTAGAGTTCTAACTGGATCTGTGAATATAGGAGAAAACAGAGTGAAACCTAAAAATTCAAACTGTTACTGCAAATGAATGCTTCAACGTAAAAGAACGAAACTTGAGCATCCAAGTGGGATTGGTGTACTGATCATTACTTGAAAGTATCATGAAGATTGGTTGAAAAAATATATGTTGAGATTTCAGGAGACTCTAGTGTTTTAGAAATTTGGCAACCCCTTCAATATGAGTGTTATTCGCCAGTCCCTGCTTTAGGCTACATCAAGAGGAAACAAACCTTAGAGATAGAACGTAGAACTAATGTATTGTGTCAAGTTTCAAGAAGCTAGCACAAACCGTGTTTGATTTAGAGTTCGAACGCATCTGTCAATAGAGTAGAAAACAGAGTGAAACCTAAGAATTCAAACTGTTACTGCAAACGAATGCTTCAACCTAGGAGAACGAAAGGTGGGCATCCAAGTTTGATTGGTGTACTGCTCATTACTTGAAAGTATCATGAAGGTCGGAAGCAAAAATTTATGTTGAGATTTCAGGAGACTCTAGTGTTTTGGCCGCCTAACAACGCCTTTCAATGAATGTGTCATTCACCAGGATCTGCTTAAGGCTACATCAAGAGGAAGCAAATCTTAGAGATAGAACCTAGAACTACTGTATTGTGTCAAGTTTCAAGAAGCTAGCACAAACCGTGCTGGACTTAGAGTTCTAACTGCATCTGTCAGTATAGGAGAAAACAGAGTGAAACCTAAAAATTCAAACTGTTACTGCAAACGAATGCTTCAACGTAAAAGAACGAAACTTGAGCATCCAAGTGGGATTCGTGTACTGATCATTACTTGAAAGTATAATGAAGATTGGATGAAAAAATATATGTTGAGACTTCAGGAGACTCTAGTGTTTTGGAAGTTTGGCAACCCCTTCAATATGAGTGTTATTCGCCAGTCCCTGATTTAGGCTACATCAAGAGGAAACAAACCTTAGAGACAGAACGTAGAACTAATGTATTGTGTCAAGTTTCAAGAAGCTAGCCTAAACCGTGTTTGATTTAGAGTTCGAACGCATCTGTCAATATAGTAGAAAAAGAGTGAAACCTAAAAATTCAAACTGTTATTGCAAACGAATGCTTCAACCTAGGAGAACGAAAGGTGGGCATCCAAGTTTCATTGGTGTACTGCTCATTACTTGAAAGTATCATGAAGGTCGGAAGCAAAAATTTATGTTGAGATTTCAGGAGACTCTAGTGTTTTGGACGCCTAACAACGCCTTCCATTGAATGTGTCATTCACCAGTATCTGCTTAAGGCTACATCAAGAGGAAACAAACCTTAGAGATAGAACGTAGAACTACTGTATTGTGTCAAGTTTCAAGAAGCTAGCACAAACCGTGTTTGATTTAGAGTTCGAACGCATCTGTCAATATAGTAGAAAACAGAGTGAAACCTAAAAATTCAAACTGTTACTGCAAACCAATGCTTCAACCTAGGAGAACGAAAGGTGGGCATCCAAGTTTGATTGGTGTACTGCTCATTACTTGAAAGTATCATGAAGGTCGGAAGCAAAAATTTATGTTGAGATTTCAGGAGACTCTAGTGTTTTTGCCGCCTAACAACGCCGTTCATTGAATGTGTCATTCACCAGGATCTGCTTAAGGCTACATCAAGAGGAAGCAAACCTTAGAGATAGAACTTAGAACTACTGTATTGTGTCAAGTTTCAAGAAGCTAGCACAAACCGTGTTTGATTTAGAGTTCTAACTGCATCTGTCAATATAGGAGAAAACAGAGTGAAACCTAATAATTCAAACTGTTACTGCAAACGAATGCTTCAACGTAAAAGAATGAAACTTGAGCATCCAAGTGGGATTGGTGTACTGATCATTACTTGAAAGTATCATGAAGATTGGATGAAAAAATATATGTTGAGATTTCAGGAGACTCTAGTGTTTTGGAAGTTTGGCAACTCTTTTCATTATAAGTGTTATTCGCCAGTGCCTGCTTTAGGCTACATCAAGAGGAAACAAACCTTAGAGATAGAACGTAGAACTAATGTATTGTGTCAAGTTTCAAGAAGCTAGCACAAACCGTGTTTGATATAGTTTGAACTGCATCTGTCAATATAGGAGAAAACAGAGTGAAACCTAAAAATTCAAACTGTTACTGCAAACGAATGCTTCAACCTAGGAGAACGAAACTTGGGCATCCAAGTTTGATTGGTGTACTGCTCATTACTTGAAAGTATCATGAAGGTCGGAAGCAAAAATTTATGTTGAGATTTCAGGAGAGTCTAGTGTTTTCGCAGCCTAACAACGCCTTTCATTGAATGTGTCATTCACCAGTATCTGCTTAAGGCTACATCAAGAGGAAACAAACCTTAGAGATAGAACGTAGAACTACTGTATTGTGTCAAGTTTCAAGAAGCTAGCACAAACCGTGTTTAATTTAGAGTTCTAACTGCATATGTCAATATAGGAGAAAACAGAGTGAAACCTAAAAATTCAAACTTTTACTGCAAACGAATGCTTCAACGTAAAAGAACGAAACTTGAGCATCCAAGTGGGATTGGTGTACTGATCATTACTTGAAAGTATCATGAAGATTGGTTGAAAAAATATATGTTGAGATTTCAGGAGACTCCAGTGTTTTAGAAGTTTGGCAACCCCTTCAATATGAGTGTTATTCGCCAGTCCCTGCTTTAGGCTACATCAAGAGGAAACAAACCTTAGAGATAGAACGTAGAACTAATGTATTGTGTCAAGTTTCAAGAAGCTAGCACAAACCGTGTTTGATTTAGAGTTCAAACGCATCTGTCAATATAGTAGAAAACAGAGTGAAACCAAAGAATTCAAACTGTTACTGCAAACGAATGCTTCAACCTAGGAGAACGAAAGGTGGGCATCCAAGTTTGATTGGTGTACTGCTCATTACTTGAAAGTATCATGAAGGTCGGAAGCAAAAATTTATGTTGAGATTTCAGGAGACTCTAGTGTTTTGGCCGCCTAACAACGCCTTTCAATGAATGTGTCATTCACCAGAATCTGTTTAAGGCTACATCAAGAGGAAGCAAACCTTAGAGATAGAACCTAGAACTACTGTATTGTGTCAAGTTTCAAGAAGCTAGCACAAACCGTGTTTGACTTATTGTTCTAACTGCATCTGTCAATATAGGAGAAAACAGAGTGAAACCTAAAAATTCAAACTGTTACTGCAAACGAATGCTTCAACGTAAAAGAATGAAACTTGAGCATCCAAGTGGGATTGGTGTACTGATCATTACTTGAAAGTATAATGAAGATTGGATGAAAAAATATATGTTGAGACTTCAGGAGACTCTAGTGTTTTGGAAGTTCGGCAACCCCTTCAATATGAGTGTTATTCGCCAGTCCCTGATTTAGGCTCCATCAAGAGGAAACAAACCTTAGAGACAGAACGTAGAACTAATGTATTATGTCAAGTTTCAAGAAGCTAGCCTAAACCTTGTTTGATTTAGAGTTCGAGCGCATCTGTCAATATAGTAGAAAACAGAGTGAAACCTAAAAATTCAAACTGTTACTGCAAACTAATGCTTCAACGTAAAAGAACGAAACGTGAGCATCCAAGTGGGATTGGTGTACTGATCATTACTTGAAAGTATCATGAAGATTGGATGAAAAAAATATATGTTGAGATTTCAGGAGACTCTAGTGTTTTGGAAGTTTGGCAACTCCTTTCATTATAAGTGATATTCGCCAGTCCCTGCTTTAGGCTACATCAAGAGGAAACAAACCTTAGAGATAGAACGTAGAACTAATGTATTGTGTCAAGTTTCAAAAGCTAGCACAAACCGTGTTTGATATAGTTCGAACTGCATCTGTCAATATAGGAGAAAACAGAGTGAAACCTAAAAATTCAAACTGTTACTGCAAACGAATGCTTCAACCTAGGAGAACGAAACTTGGACATTCAAGTTTGATTGTTGTACTGCTCGTTACTTGAAAGTATCATGAAGGTCGGAAGCAAAAATTTATGTTGAGATTTCAGGAGAGTCTAGTGTTTTGGCAGCCTAACCACGCCTTTCATTGAATGTGTCATTCACCAGTATCTGCTTAAGGCTACATCAAGAGGAAGCAAACCTTAGAGATAGAACGAAGAACTAATATATTGTGTCAAGTTTCAAGAAGCTAGCACAAACCGTGTTTGATTTAGAGTTCTAACTGCTTCTGTCAATATAGGAGAAAACAGAGTGAAACCTAAAAATTCAAACTGTTACTGCAAACGAATGCTTCAAAGTAAAAGAATGAAACTTGAGCATAAAAGTGGGATTGGTGTACTGATCATTACTTGAAAGTATCATGAAGATTGGATGAAAAAATATATGTTGAGATTTCAGGAGACTCTAGTGTTTTGGAAGCTTGGCAACTCCTTTCATTATAAGTGTTATTCGCCAGTCCCTGCTTTAGGCTACATCAAGATTAAACAAACCTTAGAGATAGAACGTAGAACTACTGTATTGTGTCAAGTTTCAAGAAGCTAGCACAAACCGTGTTTAATTTAGAGTTCTAACTGCATCTGTCAATATAGGAGAAAACAGAGTGAAACCTAAAAATTCAAACTGTTACTGCAAACGAATGCTTCAACGTAAAAGAACGAAACTTGAGCATCCAAGTGGGATTGGTGTACTGATCATTACTTGAAAGTATCATGAAGATTGGATGAAAAAATATATGTTGAGATTTCAGGAGACTCTAGTGTTTTAGAAGTTTGGCAACCCCTTCAATATGAGTGTTATTCGCCAGTCCCTGCTTTAGGCTACATCAAGAGGAAACAAACCTTAGAGATAGAACGTAGAACTAATGTATTGTGTCAAGTTTCAAAAGCTAGCACAAACCGTGTTTGATTTAGAGTTCGAACGCATCTGTCAATATAGTAGAAAACAGAGTGAAACCTAAAAATTCAAACTGTTACTGCAAACGAATGCTTCAACCTAGGAGAACGAAAGGTGGGCATCCAAGTTTGATAGGTGTACTGCTCATTACTTGAAAGTAACATGAAGGTCGGAAGCAAAAATTTATGTTGAGATTTCAGGAGACTCTAGTGTTTTGGCCGCCTAACAACGCCTTTCATTGAATGTGTCATTCACCAGGATCTGCTTAAGGCTACATCAAGAGGAAGCAAACCTTAGAGATAGAACCTAGAACTACTGTATTGTGTCAAGTTTCAAGAAGCTAGCACAAACCGTGCTGGACTTAGAGTTCTAACTGCATCTGTCAATATAGGAGAAAACAGAGTGAAACCTAAAAATTCAAACTGTTACTGCAAACGAATGCTTCAACGTAAAAGAATGAAACTTGAGCATCCAAGTGGGATTGGTGTA
The DNA here is from genome assembly GCF_048772815.1 of Callospermophilus lateralis. Taxonomy (NCBI): domain Eukaryota; kingdom Metazoa; phylum Chordata; class Mammalia; order Rodentia; family Sciuridae; genus Callospermophilus; species Callospermophilus lateralis. Next base: position 56,717 of record NW_027515355.1, on the reverse strand, counting down.
CTGATCATTACTTGAAAGTATAATGAAGATTGGATGAAAAAATATATGTTGAGACTTCAGGAGACTCTAGTGTTTTGGAAGTTTGGCAACCCCTTCAATATGAGTGTTATTCGCCAGTCCCTGATTTAGGCTCCATCAAGAGGAAACAAACCTTAGAGACAGAATGTAGAACTAATGTATTATGTCAAGTTTCAAGAAGCTAGCCTAAACCGTGTTTGATTTAGAGTTCGAACACATCTGTCAATATAGTAGAAAACAGAGTGAAACCTAAAAATTCAAACTGTTACTGCAAACTAATGCTTCAACGTAAAAGAACGAAACGTGAGCATCCAAGTGGGATTGGTGTACTGATCATTACTTGAAAGTATCATGAAGATTGGATGAAAAAATATATGTTGAGATTTCAGGAGACTCTAGTGTTTTGGAAGTTTGGCAACTCCTTTCATTATAAGTGTTATTCGCCAGTCCCTGCTTTAGGCTACATCAAGAGGAAACAAACCTTAGAGATAGAACGTAGAACTACTGTATTGTGTCAAGTTTCAAGAAGCTAGCACAAACCGTGTTTGATTTAGAGTTCTAACTGCATCTGTCAATATAGGAGAAAACAGAGTGAAACCTAAAAATTCAAACTGTTACTGCAAACGAATGCTTCAACGTAAAAGAATGAAACTTGAGCATCCAAGTGGGATTGGTGTACTGATCATTACTTGAAAGTATCATGAAGATTGGATGAAAAAATATATGTTGAGATTTCAGGAGACTCTAGTGTTTTGGAAGTTTGGCAACTCTTTTCATTATAAGTGTTATTCGCCAGTGCCTGCTTTAGGCTACATCAAGAGGAAACAAACCTTAGAGATAGAACGTAGAACTAATGTATTGTGTCAAGTTTCAAGAAGCTAGCACAAACCGTGTTTGATATAGTTTGAACTGCATCTGTCAATATAGGAGAAAACAGAGTGAAACCTAAAAATTCAAACTGTTACTGCAAACGAATGCTTCAACCTAGGAGAACGAAACTTGGGCATCCAAGTTTGATTGGTGTACTGCTCATTACTTGAAAGTATCATGAAGGTCAGAAGCAAAAATTTATGTTGAGATTTCAGGAGAGTCTAGTGTTTTCGCAGCCTAACAACGCCTTTCATTGAATGTGTCATTCACCAGTATCTGCTTAAGGCTACATCAAGAGGAAACAAACCTTAGAGATAGAACGTAGAACTACTGTATTGTGTCAAGTTTCAAGAAGCTAGCACAAACCGTGTTTAATTTAGAGTTCTAACTGCATATGTCAATATAGGAGAAAACAGAGTGAAACCTAAAAATTCAAACTTTTACTGCAAACGAATGCTTCAGAGTAAAAGAACGAAACTTGAGCATCCAAGTGGGATTGGTGTACTGATCATTACTTGAAAGTATCATGAAGATTGGTTGAAAAAATATATGTTGAGATTTCAGGAGACTCCAGTGTTTTAGAAGTTTGGCAACCCCTTCAATATGAGTGTTATTCGCCAGTCCCTGCTTTAGGCTACATCAAGAGGAAACAAACCTTAGAGATAGAACGTAGAACTAATGTATTGTGTCAAGTTTCAAGAAGCTAGCACAAACCGTGTTTGATTTAGAGTTCAAACGCATCTGTCAATATAGTAGAAAACAGAGTGAAACCAAAGAATTCAAACTGTTACTGCAAACGAATGCTTCAACCTAGGAGAACGAAAGGTGGGCATCCAAGTTTGATTGGTGTACTGCTCATTACTTGAAAGTATCATGAAGGTCGGAAGCAAAAATTTATGTTGAGATTTCAGGAGACTCTAGTGTTTTGGCCGCCTAACAACGCCTTTCAATGAATGTGTCATTCACCAGGATCTGCTTAAGGCTACATCAAGAGGAAGCAAACCTTAGAGATAGAACCTAGAACTACTGTATTGTGTCAAGTTTCAAGAAGCTAGCACAAACCGTGTTTGACTTATTGTTCTAACTGCATCTGTCAATATAGGAGAAAACAGAGTGAAACCTAAAAATTCAAACTGTTACTGCAAACGAATGCTTCAACGTAAAAGAATGAAACTTGAGCATCCAAGTGGGATTGGTGTACTGATCATTACTTGAAAGTATAATGAAGATTGGATGAAAAAATATATGTTGAGACTTCAGGAGACTCTAGTGTTTTGGAAGTTTGGCAACCCCTTCAATATGAGTGTTATTCGCCAGTCCCTGATTTAGGCTCCATCAAGAGGAAACAAACCTTAGAGACAGAACGTAGAACTAATGTATTATGTCAAGTTTCAAGAAGCTAGCCTAAACCGTGTTTGATTTAGAGTTCGAACGCATCTGTCAATATAGTAGAAAACAGAGTGAAACCTAAAAATTCAAACTGTTACTGCAAACTAATGCTTCAACGTAAAAGAACGAAACGTGAGCATCCAAGTGGGATTGGTGTACTGATCATTACTTGAAAGTATCATGAAGATTGGATGAAAAAAATATATGTTGAGATTTCAGGAGACTCTAGTGTTTTGGAAGTTTGGCAACTCCTTTCATTATAAGTGATATTCGCCAGTCCCTGCTTTAGGCTACATCAAGAGGAAACAAACCTTAGAGATAGAACGTAGAACTAATGTATTGTGTCAAGTTTCAAAAGCTAGCACAAACCGTGTTTGATATAGTTCGAACTGCATCTGTCAATATAGGAGAAAACAGAGTGAAACCTAAAAATTCAAACTGTTACTGAAAACGAATGTTTCAACCTAGGAGAACGAAACTTGGACATTCAAGTTTGATTGGTGTACTGCTCGTTACTTGAAAGTATCATGAAGGTCGGAAGCAAAAATTTATGTTGAGATTTCAGGAGAGTCTAGTGTTTTGGCAGCCTAACCACGCCTTTCATTGAATGTGTCATTCACCAGTATCTGCTTAAGGCTACATCAAGAGGAAGCAAACCTTAGAGATAGAACGTAGAACTAATATATTGTGTCAAGTTTCAAGAAGCTAGCACAAACCGTGTTTGATTTAGAGTTCTAACTGCTTCTGTCAATATAGGAGAAAACAGAGTGAAACCTAAAAATTCAAACTGTTACTGCAAACGAATGCTTCAAAGTAAAAGAATGAAACTTGAGCATAAAAGTCGGATTGGTGTACTGATCATTACTTGAAAGTATCATGAAGATTGGATGAAAAAATATATGTTGAGATTTCAGGAGACTCTAGTGTTTTGGAAGCTTGGCAACTCCTTTCATTATAAGTGTTATTCGCCAGTCCCTGCTTTAGGCTACATCAAGATTAAACAAACCTTAGAGATAGAACGTAGAACTACTGTATTGTGTCAAGTTTCAAGAAGCTAGCACAAACCGTGTTTAATTTAGAGTTCTAACTGCATCTGTCAATGTAGGAGAAAACAGAGTGAAACCTAAAAATTCAAACTGTTACTGCAAACGAATGCTTCAACGTAAAAGAACGAAACTTGAGCATCCAAGTGGGATTGGTGTACTGATCATTACTTGAAAGTATCATGAAGATTGGATGAAAAAATATATATTGAGATTTCAGGAGACTCTAGTGTTTTAGAAGTTTGGCAACCCCTTCAATATGAGTGTTATTCGCCAGTCCCTGCTTTATGCTACATCAAGAGGAAACAAACCTTAGAGATAGAACGTAGAACTAATGTATTGTGTCAAGTTTCAAAAGCTAGCACAAACCGTGTTTGATTTAGAGTTCGAACGCATCTGTCAATATAGTAGAAAACAGAGTGAAACCTAAAAATTCAAACTGTTACTGCAAACGAATGCTTCAACCTAGGAGAACGAAAGGTGGGCATCCAAGTTTGATTGGTGTACTGCTCATTACTTGAAAGTATCATGAAGGTCGGAAGCAAAAATTTATGTTGAGATTTCAGGAGACTCTAGTGTTTTGGCCGCCTAACAACGCCTTTCATTGAATGTGTCATTCACCAGGATCTGCTTAAGGCTACATCAAGAGGAAGCAAACCTTAGAGATAGAACCTAGAACTACTGTATTGTGTCAAGTTTCAAGAAGCTAGCACAAACCGTGCTGGACTTAGAGTTCTAACTGCATCTGTCAATATAGGAGAAAACAGAGTGAAACCTAAAAATTCAAACTGTTACTGCAAACGAATGCTTCAACGTAAAAGAATGAAACTTGAGCATCCAAGTGGGATTGGTGTACTGATCATTACTTGAAAGTATAATGAAGATTGGATGAAAAAATATATGTTGAGACTTCAGGAGACTCTAGTGTTTTGGAAGTTTGGCAACCCCTTCAATATGAGTGTTATTCGCCAGTCCCTGATTTAGGCTCCATCAAGAGGAAACAAACCTTAGAGACAGAACGTAGAACTAATGTATTATGTCAAGTTTCAAGAAGCTAGCCTAAACCGTGTTTGATTTAGAGTTCGAACGCATCTGTCAATATAGTAGAAAACAGAGTGAAACCTAAAAATTCAAACTGTTACTGCAAACTAATGCTTCAACGTAAAAGAACGAAACGTGAGCATCCAAGTGGGATTGGTGTACTGATCATTACTTGAAAGTATCATGAAGATTGGATGAAAAAATATATGTTGAGATTTCAGGAGACTCTAGTGTTTTGGAAGTTTGGCAACTCCTTTCATTATAAGTGTTATTCGCCAGTCCCTGCTTTAGGCTACATCAAGAGGAAACAAACCTTAGAGATAGAACGTAGAACTAATGTATTGTGTCAAGTTTCAAGAAGCTAGCACAAACCGTGTTTGATTTAGAGTTCTAACTGCATCTGTCAATATAGGAGAAAACAGAGTGAAACCTAAAAATTCAAACTGTTACTGCAAACGAATGCTTCAAAGTAAAAGAATGAAACTTGAGCATAAAAGTGGGATTGGTGTACTGATCATTACTTGAAAGTATCATGAAGATTGGATGAAAAAATATATGTTGAGATTTCAGGAGACTCTAGTGTTTTGGAAGTTTGGCAACTCCTTTCATTATAAGTGTTATTCGCCAGTCCCTGCTTTAGGCTACATCAAGATTAAACAAACCTTAGAGATAGAACGTACAACTACTGTATTGTGTCAAGTTTCAAAAAGCTAGCACAAACCGTGTTTAATTTAGAGTTCTAACTGGATCTGTGAATATAGGAGAAAACAGAGTGAAACCTAAAAATTCAAACTGTTACTGCAAACGAATGCTTCAACGTAAAAGAACGAAACTTGAGCATCCAAGTGGGATTGGTGTACTGATCATTACTTGAAAGTATCATGAAGATTGGTTGAAAAAATATATGTTGAGATTTCAGGAGACTCTAGTGTTTTAGAAGTTTGGCAACCCCTTCAATATGAGTGTTATTCGCCAGTCCCTGCTTTAGGCTACATCAAGAGGAAACAAACCTTAGAGATAGAACGTAGAACTAATGTATTGTGTCAAGTTTCAAGAAGCTAGCACAAACCGTGTTTGATTTAGAGTTCGAACGCATCTGTCAATAGAATAGAAAACAGAGTGAAACCTAAGAATTCAAACTGTTACTGCAAACGAATGCTTCAACCTAGGAGAACGAAAGGTGGGCATCCAAGTTTGATTGGTGTACTGCTCATTACTTGAAAGTATCATGAAGGTCGGAAGCAAAAATTTATGTTGAGATTTCAGGAGACTCTAGTGTTTTGGCCGCCTAACAACGCCTTTCATTGAATGTGTCATTCACCAGGATCTGCTTAAGGCTACATCAAGAGGAAGCAAATCTTAGAGATAGAACCTAGAACTACTGTATTGGGTCAAGTTTCAAGAAGCTAGCACAAACCGTGCTGGACTTAGAGTTCTAACTGCATCTGTCAGTATAGGAGAAAACAGAGTGAAACCTAAAAATTCAAACTGTTACTGCAAACGAATGCTTCAACGTAAAAGAACGAAACTTGAGCATCCAAGTGGGATTCGTGTACTGATCATTACTTGAAAGTATAATGAAGATTGGATGAAAAAATATATGTTGAGACTTCAGGAGACTCTAGTGTTTTGGAAGTTTGGCAACCCCTTCAATATGAGTGTTATTCGTCAGTCCCTGATTTAGGCTCCATCAAGAGGAAACAAACCTTAGAGACAGAACGTAGAACTAATGTATTGTGTCAAGTTTCAAGAAGCTAGCCTAAACCGTGTTTGATTTAGAGTTCGAACGCATCTGTCAATATAGTAGAAAAAGAGTGAAACCTAAAAATTCAAACTGTTATTGCAAACGAATGCTTCAACCTAGGAGAACGAAAGGTGGGCATCCAAGTTTCATTGGTGTACTGCTCATTACTTGAAAGTATCATGAAGGTCGGAAGCAAAAATTTATGTTGAGATTTCAGGAGACTCTAGTGTTTTGGACGCCTAACAACGCCTTCCATTGAATGTGTCATTCACCAGTATCTGCTTAAGGCTACATCAAGAGGAAACAAACCTTAGAGATAGAACGTAGAACTACTGTATTGTGTCAAGTTTCAAGAAGCTAGCACAAACCGTGTTTGATTTAGAGTTCGAACGCATCTGTCAATATAGTAGAAAACAGAGTGAAACCTAAAAATTCAAACTGTTACTGCAAACCAATGCTTCAACCTAGGAGAACGAAAGGTGGGCATCCAAGTTTGATTGGTGTACTGCTCATTACTTGAAAGTATCATGAAGGTCGGAAGCAAAAATTTATGTTGAGATTTCAGGAGACTCTAGTGTTTTTGCCGCCTAACAACGCCGTTCATTGAATGTGTCATTCACCAGGATCTGCTTAAGGCTACATCAAGAGGAAGCAAACCTTAGAGATAGAACCTAGAACTACTGTATTGTGTCAAGTTTCAAGAAGCTAGCACAAACCGTGTTTGATTTAGAGTTCTAACTGCATCTGTCAATATAGGAGAAAACAGAGTGAAACCTAAAAATTCAAACTGTTACTGCAAACGAATGCTTCAACGTAAAAGAATGAAACTTGAGCATCCAAGTGGGATTGGTGTACTGATCATTACTTGAAAGTATCATGAAGATTGGATGAAAAAATATATGTTGAGATTTCAGGAGACTCTAGTGTTTTGGAATTTGGCAACCCCTTCAATATGAGTGTTATTCGCCAGTCCCTGCTTTAGGTTACATCAAGAGGAAACAAACCTTAGAGATAGAAGATAGAACTAATGTATTGTGTCAAGTTGCAAGAAGCTAGCACAAACCGTGTTTGATTTAGTGTTCAAACGCATCTGTCAATATAGGAGAAAACAGAGTGAAACCTAAAAATTCAAACTGTTACTGCAAACGAATGCTTCACCCTAGGAGAACAAGACTTGGGCATCCAAGTGGGATTGGTGTACTGATCATTACTTGAAAGTATCATGAAGGTAGGAAGCAAAAATTTATGTTGAGATTTCAGGAGAGTCTAGTGTTTTGGAGCCTAACAACGCCTTTCATTGAATGTGTCATTCACCAGTATCTGCTTAAGGCTACATCAAGAGGAAACAAACCTTAGAGATAGAACGTAGAACTACTGTATTGTGTCAAGTTTCAAGAAGCTAGCACAAACCGTGTTTGATTTAGAGTTCTAACTGCATCTGTCAATATAGGAGAAAACAGAGTGAATCCTAAAAATTCAAACTGTTACTGCAAACGAATGCTTCAACGTAAACGAACGAAAGTTGAGCATCCAAGTGGGATTCGTGTACTGATCATTACTTGAAAGTATAATGAAGATTGGATGAAAAAATATATGTTGAGACTTCAGGAGACTCTAGTGTTTTGGAAGTTTTTCAACCCCTTCAATATGAGTGTTATTCGCCAGTCCCTGATTTAGGCTCCATCAAGAGGAAACAAACCTTAGAGACAGAACGTAGAACTAATGTATTGTGTCAAGTTTCAAGAAGCTAGCCTAAACCGTGTTTGATTTAGAGTTCGAACGCATCTGTCAATATAGTAGAAAAAGAGTGAAACCTAAAAATTCAAACTGTTATTGCAAACGAATGCTTCAACCTAGGAGAACGAAAGGTGGGCATCCAAGTTTCATTGGTGTACTGCTCATTACTTGAAAGTATCATGAAGGTCGGAAGCAAAAATTTATGTTGAGATTTCAGGAGACTCTAGTGTTTTGGACGCCTAACAACGCCTTCCATTGAATGTGTCATTCACCAGTATCTGCTTAAGGCTACATCAAGAGGAAACAAACCTTAGAGATAGAACGTAGAACTACTGTATTGTGTCAAGTTTCAAGAAGCTAGCACAAACCGTGTTTGATTTAGAGTTCGAACGCATCTGTCAATATAGTAGAAAACAGAGTGAAACCTAAAAATTCAAACTGTTACTGCAAACCAATGCTTCAACCTAGGAGAACGAAAGGTGGGCATCCAAGTTTGATTGGTGTACTGCTCATTACTTGAAAGTATCATGAAGGTCGGAAGCAAAAATTTATGTTGAGATTTCAGGAGACTCTAGTGTTTTTGCCGCCTAACAACGCCGTTCATTGAATGTGTCATTCACCAGGATCTGCTTAAGGCTACATCAAGAGGAAGCAAACCTTAGAGATAGAACCTAGAACTACTGTATTGTGTCAAGTTTCAAGAAGCTAGCACAAACCGTGTTTGATTTAGAGTTCTAACTGCATCTGTCAATATAGGAGAAAACAGAGTGAAACCTAAAAATTCAAACTGTTACTGCAAACGAATGCTTCAACGTAAAAGAATGAAACTTGAGCATCCAAGTGGGATTGGTGTACTGATCATTACTTGAAAGTATCATGAAGATTGGATGAAAAAATATATGTTGAGATTTCAGGAGACTCTAGTGTTTTGGAATTTGGCAACCCCTTCAATATGAGTGTTATTCGCCAGTCCCTGCTTTAGGCTACATCAAGAGGAAACAAACCTTAGAGATAGAAGGTAGAACTAATGTATTGTGTCAAGTTGCAAGAAGCTAGCACAAACCGTGTTTGATTTAGAGTTCAAACGCATCTGTCAATATAGGAGAAAACAGAGTGAAACCTAAAAATTCAAACTGTTACTGCAAACGAATGCTTCACCCTAGGAGAACAAGACTTGGGCATCCAAGTGGGATTGGTGTACTGATCATTACTTGAAAGTATCATGAAGGTCGGAAGCAAAAATTTATGTTGAGATTTCAGGAGACTCTAGTGTTTTGGAGCCTAACAACGCCTTTCATTGAATGTGTCATTCACCAGTATCTGCTTAAGGCTACATCAAGAGGAAACAAACCTTAGAGATAGAACGTAGAACTACTGTATTGTGTCAAGTTTCAAGAAGCTAGCACAAACCGTGTTTGATTTAGAGTTCTAACTGCATCTGTCAATATAGGAGAAAACAGAGTGAATCCTAAAAATTCAAACTGTTACTGCAAACGAATGCTTCAACGTAAACGAATGAAACTTGAGCATCCAAGTGGGATTGGTGTACTGATCATTACTTGAAAGTATCATGAAGATTGGATGAAAAAATATATGTTGAGATTTCAGGAGACTCTAGTGTTTTGGAAGTTTGGCAACTCCTTTAATTATAAGTGTCATTCGCCAGTCCCTGCTTTAGGCTACATCAAGAGGAAACAAACCTTAGGGATAGAACGTAGAACTAATGTATTGTGTCAAGTTTCAAGAAGCTAGCACAAACCGTGTTTGATATAGTTCGAACTGCATCTGTCAATATAGGAGAAAACAGAGTGAAACCTAAAAATTCAAACTGTTACTGCAAACGAATGCTTCAACCTAGGAGAACGAAACTTGGGCATCCAAGTTTGATTGGTGTACTGCTCATTACTTGAAAGTATCATGAAGGTCGGAAGCAAAAATTTATGTTGAGATTTCAGGAGACTCTAGTGTTTTGGCAGCCTAACAACGCCTTTCATTTAATGTGTCATTCACCAGTATCTGCTTAAGGCTACATCAAGAGGAAACAAACATTAGAAATAGAACGTAGAACTACTGTATTGTGTCAAGTTTCAAGAAGCTAGCACAAACCATGTTTGATTTAGAGTTCTAACTGCATCTGTCAATATAGGAGAAAACAGAGTGAAACCTAAAACTTCAAACTGTTACTGCAAACGAATGCTTCAACGTAAAAGAACGAAACTTGAGCATCCAAGTGGGATTAGTGTACTGATCATTACTTGAAAGTATCATGAAGATTGGATGAAAAAATATATGTTGAGATTTCAGGAGACTCTAGTGTTTTGGAAGTTTGGCAACTCCTTTCATTATAAGTGTTATTCGCCAGTCCCTGCTTTAGGCTACATCAAGAGGAAACAAACCTTAGAGATAGAACGTAGAACTAATGTATTCTGTCAAGTTTCAAGAAGCTAGCACAAACCGTGTTTGATATAGTTCGAACTGCATCTGTCAATATACGAGAAAACAGAGTGAAACCTAAAAATTCAAACTGTTACTGCAAACAAATGCTTCAACCTAGGAGAACGAAACTTGGGCATCCAAGTTTGATTGGTGTACTGCTCATTACTTGAAAGTATCATGAATGTCGGAAGCAAAAATTTATGTTGAGATTTCAGGAGACTCTAGTCTAACAACGCCTTTCATTGAATGTGTCATTCACCAGGATCTGCTTAAGGCTACATCAAGAGGAAACAAACCTTAGAAATAGAACGTAGAACTACTGTATTGAGTCAAGTTTCAAGAAGCTAGCACAAACCATGTTTGATTTAGAGTTCTAACTGCATCTGTCAATATAGGAGAAAACAGAGTGAAACCTAAAACTTGAAACTGTTACTGCAAACGAATGCTTCAACGTAAAAGAACGAAACTTGAGCATCCAAGTGCGATTGGTGTACTGATCATTACTTGAAAGTATCATGAAGATTGGATGAAAAAATATATGTTGAGATTTCAGGAGACTCTAGTGTTTTGGAAGTTTGGCAACTCCTTTCATTATAAGTGTTATTCGCCAGTCCCTGCTTTAGGCTACATCAAGAGGAAACAAACCTTAGAGATAGAACGTAGAACTAATGTATTCTGTCAAGTTTCAAGAAGCTAGCACAAACCGTGTTTGATATAGTTCGAACTGCATCTGTCAATATAGGAGAAAAAAGAGTGAAACCTAAAATTTCAAACAGTTACTGCAAACAAATGCTTCAACCTAGGAGAACGAAACTTGGGCATCCAAGTTTGTTTGGTGTACTGCTCATTACTTGAAAGTATGATGAAGGTCGGAAGCAAAAATTTATGTTGAGATTTCAGGAGACTCTAGTGTTTTGGCCGCCTAACAACGCCTTTCATTGAATGTGTCATTCACCAGTATCTGCTTAAGGCTACATCAAGAGGAAACAAACCTTAGAGATAGAACGTAGAACTACTGTATTGTGTCAAGTTTCAAGAAGCTAGCACAAACCGTGTTTGATTTAGAGTTCTAACTGCATCTGTTAATATAGGAGAAAACAGAGTGAAACCTAAAAATTCAAACTGTTACTGCAAACGAATGCTTCAACCTAGGAGAACGAAACTTGGGCATCCAAGTTTGATTGGTGTACTTCTCATTACTTGAAAGTATCATGAAAGTCGGAAGCAAAAATTTATGTTGAGATTTCAGGAGACTCTAGTGTTTTGGCAGCCTAACAACGCCTTTCATTGAATTATCATTCACCAGTATCTGCTTAAGGCTACATCAAGAGGAAACAAACCTTAGAAATAGAACGCAGAACTACTGTATTGTGTCAAGTTTCAAGAAGCTAGCACAAACCATGTTTGATTTAGAGTTCTAACTGCATCTGTCAATATAGGAGAAAACAGAGTGAAACCTAAAACTTGAAACTGTTACTGCAAACGAATGCTTCAACGTAAAAGAACGAATCTTGAGCATCCAAGTGGGATTGGTGTACTGATCATTACTTGAAAGTATCATGAAGATTGGATGAAAAAATATATGTTGAGATTTCAGGAGACTCTAGTGTTTTGGAAGTTTGGCAACTCCTTTCATTATAAGTGTTATTCGCCAGTCCCTGCTTTAGGCTACATCAAGAGGAAATAAACCTTAGAGATAGAACGTAGAACTAATGTATTCTGTCAAGTTTCAAGAATCTAGCACAAACCGTGTTTGATATAGTTCGAACTGCATCTGTCAATATAGGAGAAAAAAGAGTGAAACCTAAAAATTCAAACTGTTACTGCAAACAAATGCTTCAACCTAGGAGAACGAAACTTGGGCATCCAAGTTTGATTGGTGTACTGCTCATTACTTGAAAGTATCATGAAGGTCGGAAGCAAAAATTTATGTTGAGATTTCAGGAGAATCTAGTGTTTTGGCCGCCTAACAACGCCTTTCATTGAATGTGTCATTCACCAGTATCTGCTTAAGGCTACATCAAGAGGAAACAAACCTTAGAGATAGAACGTAGAACTACTGTATTGTGTCAAGTTTCAAGAAGCTAGCACAAACCGTGTTTGATTTAGAGGTCTAACTGCATCTGTCAATATAGGAGAAAACAGAGTGAAACCTAAAAATTCAAACTGTTACTGCAAACGAATGCTTCAACGTAAAAGAACGAAACTTGAGCATCCTAGTGGGATTGGTGTACTGATCATTACTTGAAAGTATCATGAAAATTGGATGAAAAAATATATGTTGAGATTTCAGGAGACTCTAGTGTTTTGGAAGTTTGGCAACCCCTTCAATATGAGTGTTATTCGCCAGTCCCTGCTTTAGGCTACATCAAGAGGAAACAAACCTTAGAGATAGAACGTAGAACTAATGTATTGTGTCAAGTATCAAGAAGCTAGCACAAACCGTGTTTGATATAGTTCGAACTGAATCTGTCAATATAGGAGAAAACAGAGTGAAACCTAAAAATTCAAACTGTTACTGCAAACGAATGCTTCAACCTAGGAGAACGAAACTAGGGCATCCAAGTTTGATTGGTGTACTGCTCATTACTTGAAAGTATCATGAAGGTCGGAAGCAAAAATTTATGTTGAGATTTCAGGAGAGTCTAGTGTTTTGGCAGCCTAACAACGCCTTTCATTGAATGTGTCATTCACCAGTATCTTCTTAAGGCTACATCAAGAGGAAACAAACCTTAGAGATAGAACCTAGAACTACTGTATTGTGTCAAGTATCAAGAAGCTAGCACAAACCGTGTTTGATTTAGAGTTCTAACTGCATCTGTCAATATAGGAGAAAACAGAGTGAAACCTAAAAATTCAAACTGTTACTTCAAACGAATGCTTCAACGTAAAAGAATGAAACTTGAGCATCCAAGTGGGATTGGTGTACTGATCATTACTTGAAAGTATCATGAAGATTGGATGAAAAAATATATGTTGAGATTTCAGGAGACTCTAGTGTTTTGGAAGTTTGGCAACTCTTTTCATTATAAGTGTTATTCGCCAGTGCCTGCTTTAGGCTACATCAAGAGGAAACAAACCTTAGAGATAGAACGTAGAACTAATGTATTGTGTCAAGTTTCAAGAAGCTAGCACAAACCGTGTTTGATATAGTTTGAACTGCATCTGTCAATATAGGAGAAAACAGAGTGAAACCTAAAAATTCAAACTGTTACTGCAAACGAATGCTTCAACCTAGGAGAACGAAACTAGGGCATCCAAGTTTGATTGGTGTACTGCTCATTACTTGAAAGTATCATGAAGGTCGGAAGCAAAAATTTATGTTGAGATTTCAGGAGAGTCTAGTGTTTTCGCAGCCTAACAACGCCTTTCATTGAATGTGTCATTCACCAGTATCTGCTTAAGGCTACATCAAGAGGAAACAAACCTTAGAGATAGAACGTAGAACTACTGTATTGTGTCAAGTTTCAAGAAGCTAGCACAAACCGTGTTTAATTTAGAGTTCTAACTGCATATGTCAATATAGGAGAAAACAGAGTGAAACCTAAAAATTCAAACTTTTACTGCAAACGAATGCTTCAACGTAAAAGAACGAAACTTGAGCATCCAAGTGGGATTGGTGTACTGATCATTACTTGAAAGTATCATGAAGATTGGTTGAAAAAATATATGTTGAGATTTCAGGAGACTCCAGTGTTTTAGAAGTTTGGCAACCCCTTCAATATGAGTGTTATTCGCCAGTCCCTGCTTTAGGCTACATCAAGAGGAAACAAACCTTAGAGATAGAACGTAGAACTAATGTATTGTGTCAAGTTTCAAGAAGCTAGCACAAACCGTGTTTGATTTAGAGTTCAAACGCATCTGTCAATATAGTAGAAAACAGAGTGAAACCAAAGAATTCAAACTGTTACTGCAAACGAATGCTTCAACCTAGGAGAACGAAAGGTGGGCATCCAAGTTTGATTGGTGTACTGCTCATTACTTGAAAGTATCATGAAGGTCGGAAGCAAAAATTTATGTTGAGATTTCAGGAGACTCTAGTGTTTTGGCCGCCTAACAACGCCTTTCAATGAATGTGTCATTCACCAGGATCTGCTTAAGGCTACATCAAGAGGAAGCAAACCTTAGAGATAGAACCTAGAACTACTGTATTGTGTCAAGTTTCAAGAAGCTAGCACAAACCGTGTTTGACTTATTGTTCTAAGTGCATCTGTCAATATAGGAGAAAACAGAGTGAAACCTAAAAATTCAAACTGTTACTGCAAACGAATGCTTCAACGTAAAAGAATGAAACTTGAGCATCCAAGTGGGATTGGTGTACTGATCATTACTTGAAAGTATAATGAAGATTGGATGAAAAAATATATGTTGAGACTTCAGGAGACTCTAGTGTTTTGGAAGTTTGGCAACCCCTTCAATATGAGTGTTATTCGCCAGTCCCTGATTTAGGCTCCATCAAGAGGAAACAAACCTTAGAGACAGAACATAGAACTAATGTATTATGTCAAGTTTCAAGAAGCTAGCCTAAACCTTGTTTGATTTAGAGTTCGAACGCATCTGTCAATATAGTAGAAAACAGAGTGAAACCTAAAAATTCAAACTGTTACTGCAAACTAATGCTTCAACGTAAAAGAACGAAACGTGAGCATCCAAGTGGGATTGGTGTACTGATCATTACTTGAAAGTATCATGAAGATTGGATGAAAAAAATATATGTTGAGATTTCAGGAGACTCTAGTGTTTTGGAAGTTTGGCAACTCCTTTCATTATAAGTGATATTCGCCAGTCCCTGCTTTAGGCTACATCAAGAGGAAACAAACCTTAGAGATAGAACGTAGAACTAATGTATTGTGTCAAGTTTCAAAAGCTAGCACAAACCGTGTTTGATATAGTTCGAACTGCATCTATCAATATAGGAGAAAACAGAGTGAAACCTAAAAATTCAAACTGTTACTGCAAACGAATGCTTCAACCTAGGAGAACGAAACTTGGACATTCAAGTTTGATTGGTGTACTGCACGTTACTTGAAAGTATCATGAAGGTCGGAAGCAAAAATTTATGTTGAGATTTCAGGAGAGTCTAGTGTTTTGGCAGCCTAACCACGCCTTTCATTGAATGTGTCATTCACCAGTATCTGCTTAAGGCTACATCAAGGGGAAGCAAACCTTAGAGATAGAACGTAGAACTAATATATTGTGTCAAGTTTCAAGAAGCTAGCACAAACCGTGTTTGATTTAGAGTTCTAACTGCTTCTGTCAATATAGGAGAAAACAGAGTGAAACCTAAAAATTCAAACTGTTACTGCAAACGAATGCTTCAAAGTAAAAGAATGAAACTTGAGCATAAAAGTCGGATTGGTGTACTGATCATTACTTGAAAGTATCATGAAGATTGGATGAAAAAATATATGTTGAGATTTCAGGAGACTCTAGTGTTTTGGAAGCTTGGCAACTCCTTTCATTATAAGTGTTATTCGCCAGTCCCTGCTTTAGGCTACATCAAGATTAAACAAACCTTAGTGATAGAACGTAGAACTACTGTATTGTGTCAAGTTTCAAGAAGCTAGCACAAACCGTGTTTAATTTAGAATTCTAACTGCATCTGTCAATATAGGAGAAAACAGAGTGAAACCTAAAAATTCAAACTGTTACTGCAAACGAATGCTTCAACGTAAAAGAACGAAACTTGAGCATCCAAGTGGGATTGGTGTACTGATCATTACTTGAAAGTATCATGAAGATTGGATGAAAAAATATATGTTGAGATTTCAGGAGACTCTAGTGTTTTAGAAGTTTGGCAACCCCTTCAATATGAGTGTTATTCGCCAGTCCCTGCTTTAGGCTACATCAAGAGGAAACAAACCTTAGAGATAGAACGTAGAACTAATGTATTGTGTCAAGTTTCAAAAGCTAGCACAAACCGTGTTTGATTTAGAGTTCGAACGCATCTGTCAATATAGTAGAAAACAGAGTGAAACCTAAAAATTCAAACTGTTACTGCAAACGAATGCTTCAACCTAGGAGAACGAAAGGTGGGCATCCAAGTTTGATTGGTGTACTGCTCATTACTTGAAAGTATCATGAAGGTCGGAAGCAAAAATTTATGTTGAGATTTCAGGAGACTCTAGTGTTTTGGCCGCCTAACAATGCCTTTCATTGAATGTGTCATTCACCAGGATCTGCTTAAGGCTACATCAAGAGGAAGCAAACCTTAGAGATAGAACCTAGAACTACTGTATTGTGTCAAGTTTCAAGAAGCTAGCACAAACCGTGCTGGACTTAGAGTTCTAACTGCATCTGTCAATATAGGAGAAAACAGAGTGAAACCTAAAAATTCAAACTGTTACTGCAAACGAATGCTTCAACGTAAAAGAATGAAACTTGAGCATCCAAGTGGGATTGGTGTACTGATCATTACTTGAAAGTATAATGAAGATTGGATGAAAAAATATATGTTGAGACTTCAGGAGACTCTAGTGTTTTGGAAGTTTGGCAACCCCTTCAATATGAGTGTTATTCGCCAGTCCCTGATTTAGGCTCCATCAAGAGGAAACAAACCTTAGAGACAGAACGTAGAACTAATGTATTATGTCAAGTTTCAAGAAGCTAGCCTAAACCGTGTTTGATTTAGAGTTCGAACGCATCTGTCAATATAGTAGAAAACAGAGTGAAACCTAAAAATTCAAACTGTTACTGCAAACTAATGCTTCAACGTAAAAGAACGAAACGTGAGCATCCAAGTGGGATTGGTGTACTGATCATTACTTGAAAGTATCATGAAGATTGGATGAAAAAATATATGTTGAGATTTCAGGAGACTCTAGTGTTTTGGAAGTTTGGCAACTCCTTTCATTATAAGTGTTATTCGCCAGTCCCTGCTTTAGGCTACATCAAGAGGAAACAAACCTTAGAGATAGAACGTAGAACTAATGTATTGTGTCAAGTTTCAAGAAGCTAGCACAAACCGTGTTTGATTTAGAGTTCTAACTGCATCTGTCAATATAGGAGAAAACAGAGTGAAACCTAAAAATTCAAACTGTTACTGCAAACGAATGCTTCAAAGTAAAAGAATGAAACTTGAGCATAAAAGTGGGATTGGTGTACTGATCATTACTTGAAAGTATCATGAAGATTGGATGAAAAAATATATGTTGAGATTTCAGGAGACTCTAGTGTTTTGGAAGTTTGGCAACTCCTTTCATTATAAGTGTTATTCGCCAGTCCCTGCTTTAGGCTACATCAAGATTAAAGAAACCTTAGAGATAGAACGTAGAACTACTGTATTGTGTCAAGTTTCAAGAAGCTAGCACAAACCGTGTTTAATTTAGAGTTCTAACTGGATCTGTGAATATAGGAGAAAACAGAGTGAAACCTAAAAATTCAAACTGTTACTGCAAACGAATGCTTCAACGTAAAAGAACGAAACTTGAGCATCCAAGTGGGATTGGTGTACTGATCATTACTTGAAAGTATCATGAAGATTGGTTGAAAAAATATATGTTGAGATTTCAGGAGACTCTAGTGTTTTAGAAATTTGGCAACCCCTTCAATATGAGTGTTATTCGCCAGTCCCTGCTTTAGGCTACATCAAGAGGAAACAAACCTTAGAGATAGAACGTAGAACTAATGTATTGTGTCAAGTTTCAAGAAGCTAGCACAAACCGTGTTTGATTTAGAGTTCGAACGCATCTGTCAATAGAGTAGAAAACAGAGTGAAACCTAAGAATTCAAACTGTTACTGCAAACGAATGCTTCAACCTAGGAGAACGAAAGGTGGGCATCCAAGTTTGATTGGTGTACTGCTCATTACTTGAAAGTATCATGAAGGTCGGAAGCAAAAATTTATGTTGAGATTTCAGGAGAATCTAGTGTTTTGGCCGCCTAACAACGCCTTTCAATGAATGTGTCATTCACCAGGATCTGCTTAAGGCTACATCAAGAGGAAGCAAATCTTAGAGATAGAACCTAGAACTACTGTATTGTGTCAAGTTTCAAGAAGCTAGCACAAACCGTGCTGGACTTAGAGTTCTAACTGCATCTGTCAGTATAGGAGAAAACAGAGTGAAACCTAAAAATTCAAACTGTTACTGCAAACGAATGCTTCAACGTAAAAGAACGAAACTTGAGCATCCAAGTGGGATTCGTGTACTGATCATTACTTGAAAGTATAATGAAGATTGGATGAAAAAATATATGTTGAGACTTCAGGAGACTCTAGTGTTTTGGAAGATTGGCAACCCCTTCAATATGAGTGTTATTCGCCAGTCCCTGATTTAGGCTACATCAAGAGGAAACAAACCTTAGAGACAGAACGTAGAACTAATGTATTGTGTCAAGTTTCAAGAAGCTAGCCTAAACCGTGTTTGATTTAGAGTTCGAACGCATCTGTCAATATAGTAGAAAATGAGTGAAACCTAAAAATTCAAACTGTTATTGCAAACGAATGCTTCAACCTAGGAGAACGAATGGTGGGCATCCAAGTTTCATTGGTGTACTGCTCATTACTTGAAAGTATCATGAAGGTCGGAAGCAAAAATTTATGTTGAGATTTCAGGAGACTCTAGTGTTTTGGATGCCTAACAACGCCTTCCATTGAATGTGTCATTCACCAGTATCTGCTTAAGGCTACATCAAGAGGAAACAAACCTTAGAGATAGAACGTAGAACTACTGTATTGTGTCAAGTTTCAAGAAGCTAGCACAAACCGTGTTTGATTTAGAGTTCGAACGCATCTGTCAATATAGTAGAAAACAGAGTGAAACCTAAAAATTCAAACTGTTACTGCAAACCAATGCTTCAACCTAGGAGAACGAAAGGTGGGCATCCAAGTTTGATTGGTGTACTGCTCATTACTTGAAAGTATCATGAAGGTCGGAAGCAAAAATTTATGTTGAGATTTCAGGAGACTCTAGTGTTTTTGCCGCCTAACAACGCCGTTCATTGAATGTGTCATTCACCAGGATCTGCTTAAGGCTACATCAAGAGGAAGCAAACCTTAGAGATAGAACTTAGAACTACTGTATTGTGTCAAGTTTCAAGAAGCTAGCACAAACCGTGTTTGATTTAGAGTTCTAACTGCATCTGTCAATATAGGAGAAAACAGAGTGAAACCTAATAATTCAAACTGTTACTGCAAACGAATGCTTCAACGTAAAAGAATGAAACTTGAGCATCCAAGTGGGATTGGTGTACTGATCATTACTTGAAAGTATCATGAAGATTGGATGAAAAAATATATGTTGAGATTTCAGGAGACTCTAGTGTTTTGGAAGTTTGGCAACTCTTTTCATTATAAGTGTTATTCGCCAGTGCCTGCTTTAGGCTACATCAAGAGGAAACAAACCTTAGAGATAGAACGTAGAACTAATGTATTGTGTCAAGTTTCAAGAAGCTAGCACAAACCGTGTTTGATATAGTTTGAACTGCATCTGTCAATATAGGAGAAAACAGAGTGAAACCTAAAAATTCAAACTGTTACTGCAAACGAATGCTTCAACCTAGGAGAACGAAACTTGGGCATCCAAGTTTGATTGGTGTACTGCTCATTACTTGAAAGTATCATGAAGGTCGGAAGCAAAAATTTATGTTGAGATTTCAGGAGAGTCTAGTGTTTTCGCAGCCTAACAACGCCTTTCATTGAATGTGTCATTCACCAGTATCTGCTTAAGGCTACATCAAGAGGAAACAAACCTTAGAGATAGAACGTAGAACTACTGTATTGTGTCAAGTTTCAAGAAGCTAGCACAAACCGTGTTTAATTTAGAGTTCTAACTGAATATGTCAATATAGGAGAAAACAGAGTGAAACCTAAAAATTCAAACTTTTACTGCAAACGAATGCTTCAGAGTAAAAGAACGAAACTTGAGCATCCAAGTGGGATTGGTGTACTGATCATTACTTGAAAGTATCATGAAGATTGGTTGAAAAAATATATGTTGAGATTTCAGGAGACTCCAGTGTTTTAGAAGTTTGGCAACCCCTTCAATATGAGTGTTATTCGCCAGTCCCTGCTTTAGGCTACATCAAGAGGAAACAAACCTTAGAGATAGAACGTAGAACTAATGTATTGTGTCAAGTTTCAAGAAGCTAGCACAAACCGTGTTTGATTTAGAGTTCAAACGCATCTGTCAATATAGTAGAAAACAGAGTGAAACCAAAGAATTCAAACTGTTACTGCAAACGAATGCTTCAACCTAGGAGAACGAAAGGTGGGCATCCAAGTTTGATTGGTGTACTGCTCATTACTTGAAAGTATCATGAAGGTCGGAAGCAAAAATTTATGTTGAGATTTCAGGAGACTCTAGTGTTTTGGCCGCCTAACAACGCCTTTCAATGAATGTGTCATTCACCAGGATCTGCTTAAGGCTACATCAAGAGGAAGCAAACCTTAGAGATAGAACCTAGAACTACTGTATTGTGTCAAGTTTCAAGAAGCTAGCACAAACCGTGTTTGACTTATTGTTCTAAGTGCATCTGTCAATATAGGAGAAAACAGAGTGAAACCTAAAAATTCAAACTGTTACTGCAAACGAATGCTTCAACGTAAAAGAATGAAACTTGAGCATCCAAGTGGGATTGGTGTACTGATCATTACTTGAAAGTATAATGAAGATTGGATGAAAAAATATATGTTGAGACTTCAGGAGACTCTAGTGTTTTGGAAGTTTGGCAACCCCTTCAATATGAGTGTTATTCGCCAGTCCCTGATTTAGGCTCCATCAAGAGGAAACAAACCTTAGAGACAGAACGTAGAACTAATGTATTATGTCAAGTTTCAAGAAGCTAGCCTAAACCTTGTTTGATTTAGAGTTCGAACGCATCTGTCAATATAGTAGAAAACAGAGTGAAACCTAAAAATTCAAACTGTTACTGCAAACTAATGCTTCAACGTAAAAGAACGAAACGTGAGCATCCAAGTGGGATTGGTGTACTGATCATTACTTGAAAGTATCATGAAGATTGGATGAAAAAAATATATGTTGAGATTTCAGGAGACTCTAGTGTTTTGGAAGTTTGGCAACTCCTTTCATTATAAGTGATATTCGCCAGTCCCTGCTTTAGGCTACATCAAGAGGAAACAAACCTTAGAGATAGAACGTAGAACTAATGTATTGTGTCAAGTTTCAAAAGCTAGCACAAACCGTGTTTGATATAGTTCGAACTGCATCTGTCAATATAGGAGAAAACAGAGTGAAACCTAAAAATTCAAACTGTTACTGCAAACGAATGCTTCAACCTAGGAGAACGAAACTTGGACATTCAAGTTTGATTGGTGTACTGCACGTTAATTGAAAGTATCATGAAGGTCGGAAGCAAAAATTTATGTTGAGATTTCAGGAGAGTCTAGTGTTTTGGCAGCCTAACCACGCCTTTCATTGAATGTGTCATTCACCAGTATCTGCTTAAGGCTACATCAAGGGGAAGCAAACCTTAGAGATAGAACGTAGAACTAATATATTGTGTCAAGTTTCAAGAAGCTAGCACAAACCGTGTTTGATTTAGAGTTCTAACTGCTTCTGTCAATATAGGAGAAAACAGAGTGAAACCTAAAAATTCAAACTGTTACTGCAAACGAATGCTTCAAAGTAAAAGAATGAAACTTGAGCATAAAAGTCGGATTGGTGTACTGATCATTACTTGAAAGTATCATGAAGATTGGATGAAAAAATATATGTTGAGATTTCAGGAGACTCTAGTGTTTTGGAAGCTTGGCAACTCCTTTCATTATAAGTGTTATTCGCCAGTCCCTGCTTTAGGCTACATCAAGATTAAACAAACCTTAGTGATAGAACGTAGAACTACTGTATTGTGTCAAGTTTCAAGAAGCTAGCACAAACCGTGTTTAATTTAGAGTTCTAACTGCATCTGTCAATATAGGAGAAAACAGAGTGAAACCTAAAAATTCAAACTGTTACTGCAAACGAATGCTTCAACGTAAAAGAACGAAACTTGAGCATCCAAGTGGGATTGGTGTACTGATCATTACTTGAAAGTATCATGAAGATTGGATGAAAAAATATATGTTGAGATTTCAGGAGACTCTAGTGTTTTAGAAGTTTGGCAACCCCTTCAATATGAGTGTTATTCGCCAGTCCCTGCTTTAGGCTACATCAAGAGGAAACAAACCTTAGAGATAGAACGTAGAACTAATGTATTGTGTCAAGTTTCAAAAGCTAGCACAAACCGTGTTTGATTTAGAGTTCGAACGCATCTGTCAATATAGTAGAAAACAGAGTGAAACCTAAAAATTCAAACTGTTACTGCAAACGAATGCTTCAACCTAGGAGAACGAAAGGTGGGCATCCAAGTTTGATTGGTGTACTGCTCATTACTTGAAAGTATCATGAAGGTCGGAAGCAAAAATTTATGTTGAGATTTCAGGAGACTCTAGTGTTTTGGCCGCCTAACAACGCCTTTCATTGAATGTGTCATTCACCAGGATCTGCTTAAGGCTACATCAAGAGGAAGCAAACCTTAGAGATAGAACCTAGAACTACTGTATTGTGTCAAGTTTCAAGAAGCTAGCACAAACCGTGCTGGACTTAGAGTTCTAACTGCATCTGTCAATATAGGAGAAAACAGAGTGAAACCTAAAAATTCAAACTGTTACTGCAAACGAATGCTTCAACGTAAAAGAATGAAACTTGAGCATCCAAGTGGGATTGGTGTACTGATCATTACTTGAAAGTATAATGAAGATTGGATGAAAAAATATATGTTGAGACTTCAGGAGACTCTAGTGTTTTGGAAGTTTGGCAACCCCTTCAATATGAGTGTTATTCGCCAGTCCCTGATTTAGGCTCCATCAAGAGGAAACAAACCTTAGAGACAGAACGTAGAACTAATGTATTATGTCAAGTTTCAAGAAGCTAGCCTAAACCGTGTTTGATTTAGAGTTCGAACGCATCTGTCAATATAGTAGAAAACAGAGTGAAACCTAAAAATTCAAACTGTTACTGCAAACTAATGCTTCAACGTAAAAGAACGAAACGTGAGCATCCAAGTGGGATTGGTGTACTGATCATTACTTGAAAGTATCATGAAGATTGGATGAAAAAATATATGTTGAGATTTCAGGAGACTCTAGTGTTTTGGAAGTTTGGCAACTCCTTTCATTATAAGTGTTATTCGCCAGTCCCTGCTTTAGGCTACATCAAGAGGAAACAAACCTTAGAGATAGAACGTAGAACTAATGTATTGTGTCAAGTTTCAAGAAGCTAGCACAAACCGTGTTTGATTTAGAGTTCTAACTGCATCTGTCAATATAGGAGAAAACAGAGTGAAACCTAAAAATTCAAACTGTTACTGCAAACGAATGCTTCAAAGTAAAAGAATGAAACTTGAGCATAAAAGTGGGATTGGTGTACTGATCATTACTTGAAAGTATCATGAAGATTGGATGAAAAAATATATGTTGAGATTTCAGGAGACTCTAGTGTTTTGGAAGTTTGGCAACTCCTTTCATTATAAGTGTTATTCGCCAGTCCCTGCTTTAGGCTACATCAAGATTAAAGAAACCTTAGAGATAGAACGTAGAACTACTGTATTGTGTCAAGTTTCAAGAAGCTAGCACAAACCGTGTTTAATTTAGAGTTCTAACTGGATCTGTGAATATAGGAGAAAACAGAGTGAAACCTAAAAATTCAAACTGTTACTGCAAACGAATGCTTCAACGTAAAAGAACGAAACTTGAGCATCCAAGTGGGATTGGTGTACTGATCATTACTTGAAAGTATCATGAAGATTGGTTGAAAAAATATATGTTGAGATTTCAGGAGACTCTAGTGTTTTAGAAATTTGGCAACCCCTTCAATATGAGTGTTATTCGCCAGTCCCTGCTTTAGGCTACATCAAGAGGAAACAAACCTTAGAGATAGAACGTAGAACTAATGTATTGTGTCAAGTTTCAAGAAGCTAGCACAAACCGTGTTTGATTTAGAGTTCGAACGCATCTGTCAATAGAGTAGAAAACAGAGTGAAACCTAAGAATTCAAACTGTTACTGCAAACGAATGCTTCAACCTAGGAGAACGAAAGGTGGGCATCCAAGTTTGATTGGTGTACTGCTCATTACTTGAAAGTATCATGAAGGTCGGAAGCAAAAATTTATGTTGAGATTTCAGGAGACTCTAGTGTTTTGGCCGCCTAACAACGCCTTTCAATGAATGTGTCATTCACCAGGATCTGCTTAAGGCTACATCAAGAGGAAGCAAATCTTAGAGATAGAACCTAGAACTACTGTATTGTGTCAAGTTTCAAGAAGCTAGCACAAACCGTGCTGGACTTAGAGTTCTAACTGCATCTGTCAGTATAGGAGAAAACAGAGTGAAACCTAAAAATTCAAACTGTTACTGCAAACGAATGCTTCAACGTAAAAGAACGAAACTTGAGCATCCAAGTGGGATTCGTGTACTGATCATTACTTGAAAGTATAATGAAGATTGGATGAAAAAATATATGTTGAGACTTCAGGAGACTCTAGTGTTTTGGAAGTTTGGCAACCCCTTCAATATGAGTGTTATTCGCCAGTCCCTGATTTAGGCTACATCAAGAGGAAACAAACCTTAGAGACAGAACGTAGAACTAATGTATTGTGTCAAGTTTCAAGAAGCTAGCCTAAACCGTGTTTGATTTAGAGTTCGAACGCATCTGTCAATATAGTAGAAAAAGAGTGAAACCTAAAAATTCAAACTGTTATTGCAAACGAATGCTTCAACCTAGGAGAACGAAAGGTGGGCATCCAAGTTTCATTGGTGTACTGCTCATTACTTGAAAGTATCATGAAGGTCGGAAGCAAAAATTTATGTTGAGATTTCAGGAGACTCTAGTGTTTTGGACGCCTAACAACGCCTTCCATTGAATGTGTCATTCACCAGTATCTGCTTAAGGCTACATCAAGAGGAAACAAACCTTAGAGATAGAACGTAGAACTACTGTATTGTGTCAAGTTTCAAGAAGCTAGCACAAACCGTGTTTGATTTAGAGTTCGAACGCATCTGTCAATATAGTAGAAAACAGAGTGAAACCTAAAAATTCAAACTGTTACTGCAAACCAATGCTTCAACCTAGGAGAACGAAAGGTGGGCATCCAAGTTTGATTGGTGTACTGCTCATTACTTGAAAGTATCATGAAGGTCGGAAGCAAAAATTTATGTTGAGATTTCAGGAGACTCTAGTGTTTTTGCCGCCTAACAACGCCGTTCATTGAATGTGTCATTCACCAGGATCTGCTTAAGGCTACATCAAGAGGAAGCAAACCTTAGAGATAGAACTTAGAACTACTGTATTGTGTCAAGTTTCAAGAAGCTAGCACAAACCGTGTTTGATTTAGAGTTCTAACTGCATCTGTCAATATAGGAGAAAACAGAGTGAAACCTAATAATTCAAACTGTTACTGCAAACGAATGCTTCAACGTAAAAGAATGAAACTTGAGCATCCAAGTGGGATTGGTGTACTGATCATTACTTGAAAGTATCATGAAGATTGGATGAAAAAATATATGTTGAGATTTCAGGAGACTCTAGTGTTTTGGAAGTTTGGCAACTCTTTTCATTATAAGTGTTATTCGCCAGTGCCTGCTTTAGGCTACATCAAGAGGAAACAAACCTTAGAGATAGAACGTAGAACTAATGTATTGTGTCAAGTTTCAAGAAGCTAGCACAAACCGTGTTTGATATAGTTTGAACTGCATCTGTCAATATAGGAGAAAACAGAGTGAAACCTAAAAATTCAAACTGTTACTGCAAACGAATGCTTCAACCTAGGAGAACGAAACTTGGGCATCCAAGTTTGATTGGTGTACTGCTCATTACTTGAAAGTATCATGAAGGTCGGAAGCAAAAATTTATGTTGAGATTTCAGGAGAGTCTAGTGTTTTCGCAGCCTAACAACGCCTTTCATTGAATGTGTCATTCACCAGTATCTGCTTAAGGCTACATCAAGAGGAAACAAACCTTAGAGATAGAACGTAGAACTACTGTATTGTGTCAAGTTTCAAGAAGCTAGCACAAACCGTGTTTAATTTAGAGTTCTAACTGCATATGTCAATATAGGAGAAAACAGAGTGAAACCTAAAAATTCAAACTTTTACTGCAAACGAATGCTTCAACGTAAAAGAACGAAACTTGAGCATCCAAGTGGGATTGGTGTACTGATCATTACTTGAAAGTATCATGAAGATTGGTTGAAAAAATATATGTTGAGATTTCAGGAGACTCCAGTGTTTTAGAAGTTTGGCAACCCCTTCAATATGAGTGTTATTCGCCAGTCCCTGCTTTAGGCTACATCAAGAGGAAACAAACCTTAGAGATAGAACGTAGAACTAATGTATTGTGTCAAGTTTCAAGAAGCTAGCACAAACCGTGTTTGATTTAGAGTTCAAACGCATCTGTCAATATAGTAGAAAACAGAGTGAAACCAAAGAATTCAAACTGTTACTGCAAACGAATGCTTCAACCTAGGAGAACGAAAGGTGGGCATCCAAGTTTGATTGGTGTACTGCTCATTACTTGAAAGTATCATGAAGGTCGGAAGCAAAAATTTATGTTGAGATTTCAGGAGACTCTAGTGTTTTGGCCGCCTAACAACGCCTTTCAATGAATGTGTCATTCACCAGAATCTGTTTAAGGCTACATCAAGAGGAAGCAAACCTTAGAGATAGAACCTAGAACTACTGTATTGTGTCAAGTTTCAAGAAGCTAGCACAAACCGTGTTTGACTTATTGTTCTAACTGCATCTGTCAATATAGGAGAAAACAGAGTGAAACCTAAAAATTCAAACTGTTACTGCAAACGAATGCTTCAACGTAAAAGAATGAAACTTGAGCATCCAAGTGGGATTGGTGTACTGATCATTACTTGAAAGTATAATGAAGATTGGATGAAAAAATATATGTTGAGACTTCAGGAGACTCTAGTGTTTTGGAAGTTCGGCAACCCCTTCAATATGAGTGTTATTCGCCAGTCCCTGATTTAGGCTCCATCAAGAGGAAACAAACCTTAGAGACAGAACGTAGAACTAATGTATTATGTCAAGTTTCAAGAAGCTAGCCTAAACCTTGTTTGATTTAGAGTTCGAGCGCATCTGTCAATATAGTAGAAAACAGAGTGAAACCTAAAAATTCAAACTGTTACTGCAAACTAATGCTTCAACGTAAAAGAACGAAACGTGAGCATCCAAGTGGGATTGGTGTACTGATCATTACTTGAAAGTATCATGAAGATTGGATGAAAAAAATATATGTTGAGATTTCAGGAGACTCTAGTGTTTTGGAAGTTTGGCAACTCCTTTCATTATAAGTGATATTCGCCAGTCCCTGCTTTAGGCTACATCAAGAGGAAACAAACCTTAGAGATAGAACGTAGAACTAATGTATTGTGTCAAGTTTCAAAAGCTAGCACAAACCGTGTTTGATATAGTTCGAACTGCATCTGTCAATATAGGAGAAAACAGAGTGAAACCTAAAAATTCAAACTGTTACTGCAAACGAATGCTTCAACCTAGGAGAACGAAACTTGGACATTCAAGTTTGATTGTTGTACTGCTCGTTACTTGAAAGTATCATGAAGGTCGGAAGCAAAAATTTATGTTGAGATTTCAGGAGAGTCTAGTGTTTTGGCAGCCTAACCACGCCTTTCATTGAATGTGTCATTCACCAGTATCTGCTTAAGGCTACATCAAGAGGAAGCAAACCTTAGAGATAGAACGTAGAACTAATATATTGTGTCAAGTTTCAAGAAGCTAGCACAAACCGTGTTTGATTTAGAGTTCTAACTGCTTCTGTCAATATAGGAGAAAACAGAGTGAAACCTAAAAATTCAAACTGTTACTGCAAACGAATGCTTCAAAGTAAAAGAATGAAACTTGAGCATAAAAGTGGGATTGGTGTACTGATCATTACTTGAAAGTATCATGAAGATTGGATGAAAAAATATATGTTGAGATTTCAGGAGACTCTAGTGTTTTGGAAGCTTGGCAACTCCTTTCATTATAAGTGTTATTCGCCAGTCCCTGCTTTAGGCTACATCAAGATTAAACAAACCTTAGAGATAGAACGTAGAACTACTGTATTGTGTCAAGTTTCAAGAAGCTAGCACAAACCGTGTTTAATTTAGAGTTCTAACTGCATCTGTCAATATAGGAGAAAACAGAGTGAAACCTAAAAATTCAAACTGTTACTGCAAACGAATGCTTCAACGTAAAAGAACGAAACTTGAGCATCCAAGTGGGATTGGTGTACTGATCATTACTTGAAAGTATCATGAAGATTGGATGAAAAAATATATGTTGAGATTTCAGGAGACTCTAGTGTTTTAGAAGTTTGGCAACCCCTTCAATATGAGTGTTATTCGCCAGTCCCTGCTTTAGGCTACATCAAGAGGAAACAAACCTTAGAGATAGAACGTAGAACTAATGTATTGTGTCAAGTTTCAAAAGCTAGCACAAACCGTGTTTGATTTAGAGTTCGAACGCATCTGTCAATATAGTAGAAAACAGAGTGAAACCTAAAAATTCAAACTGTTACTGCAAACGAATGCTTCAACCTAGGAGAACGAAAGGTGGGCATCCAAGTTTGATAGGTGTACTGCTCATTACTTGAAAGTAACATGAAGGTCGGAAGCAAAAATTTATGTTGAGATTTCAGGAGACTCTAGTGTTTTGGCCGCCTAACAACGCCTTTCATTGAATGTGTCATTCACCAGGATCTGCTTAAGGCTACATCAAGAGGAAGCAAACCTTAGAGATAGAACCTAGAACTACTGTATTGTGTCAAGTTTCAAGAAGCTAGCACAAACCGTGCTGGACTTAGAGTTCTAACTGCATCTGTCAATATAGGAGAAAACAGAGTGAAACCTAAAAATTCAAACTGTTACTGCAAACGAATGCTTCAACGTAAAAGAATGAAACTTGAGCATCCACGTGGGATTGGTGTACTGATCATTACTTGAAAGTATAATGAAGATTGGATGAAAAAATATATGTTGAGACTTCAGGAGACTCTAGTGTTTTGGAAGTTTGGCAACCCCTTCAATATGAGTGTTATTCGCCAGTCCCTGATTTAGGCTCCATCAAGAGGAAACAAACCTTAGAGACAGAATGTAGAACTAATGTATTATGTCGTATTATGTCAAGTTTCAAGAAGCTAGCCTAAACCGTGTTTGATTTAGAGTTCGAACACATCTGTCAATATAGTAGAAAACAGAGTGAAACCTAAAAATTCAAACTGTTACTGCAAACTAATGCTTCAACGTAAAAGAACGAAACGTGAGCATCCAAGTGGGATTGGTGTACTGATCATTACTTGAAAGTATCATGAAGATTGGATGAAAAAATATATGTTGAGATTTCAGGAGACTCTAGTGTTTTGGAAGTTTGGCAACTCCTTTCATTATAAGTGTTATTCGCCAGTCCCTGCTTTAGGCTACATCAAGAGGAAACAAACCTTAGAGATAGAACGTAGAACTACTGTATTGTGTCAAGTTTCAAGAAGCTAGCACAAACCGTGTTTGATTTAGAGTTCTAACTGCATCTGTCAATATAGGAGAAAACAGAGTGAAACCTAAAAATTCAAACTGTTACTGCAAACGAATGCTTCAACGTAAAAGAATGAAACTTGAGCATCCAAGTGGGATTGGTGTACTGATCATTACTTGAAAGTATCATGAAGATTGGATGAAAAAATATATGTTGAGATTTCAGGAGACTCTAGTGTTTTGGAAGTTTGGCAACTCTTTTCATTATAAGTGTTATTCGCCAGTGCCTGCTTTAGGCTACATCAAGAGGAAACAAACCTTAGAGATAGAACGTAGAACTAATGTATTGTGTCAAGTTTCAAGAAGCTAGCACAAACCGTGTTTGATATAGTTTGAACTGCATCTGTCAATATAGGAGAAAACAGAGTGAAACCTAAAAATTCAAACTGTTACTGCAAACGAATGCTTCAACCTAGGAGAACGAAACTTGGGCATCCAAGTTTGATTGGTGTACTGCTCATTACTTGAAAGTATCATGAAGGTCAGAAGCAAAAATTTATGTTGAGATTTCAGGAGAGTCTAGTGTTTTCGCAGCCTAACAACGCCTTTCATTGAATGTGTCATTCACCAGTATCTGCTTAAGGCTACATCAAGAGGAAACAAACCTTAGAGATAGAACGTAGAACTACTGTATTGTGTCAAGTTTCAAGAAGCTAGCACAAACCGTGTTTAATTTAGAGTTCTAACTGCATATGTCAATATAGGAGAAAACAGAGTGAAACCTAAAAATTCAAACTTTTACTGCAAACGAATGCTTCAGAGTAAAAGAACGAAACTTGAGCATCCAAGTGGGATTGGTGTACTGATCATTACTTGAAAGTATCATGAAGATTGGTTGAAAAAATATATGTTGAGATTTCAGGAGACTCCAGTGTTTTAGAAGTTTGGCAACCCCTTCAATATGAGTGTTATTCGCCAGTCCCTGCTTTAGGCTACATCAAGAGGAAACAAACCTTAGAGATAGAACGTAGAACTAATGTATTGTGTCAAGTTTCAAGAAGCTAGCACAAACCGTGTTTGATTTAGAGTTCAAACGCATCTGTCAATATAGTAGAAAACAGAGTGAAACCAAAGAATTCAAACTGTTACTGCAAACGAATGCTTCAACCTAGGAGAACGAAAGGTGGGCATCCAAGTTTGATTGGTGTACTGCTCATTACTTGAAAGTATCATGAAGGTCGGAAGCAAAAATTTATGTTGAGATTTCAGGAGACTCTAGTGTTTTGGCCGCCTAACAACGCCTTTCAATGAATGTGTCATTCACCAGGATCTGCTTAAGGCTACATCAAGAGGAAGCAAACCTTAGAGATAGAACCTAGAACTACTGTATTGTGTCAAGTTTCAAGAAGCTAGCACAAACCGTGTTTGACTTATTGTTCTAACTGCATCTGTCAATATAGGAGAAAACAGAGTGAAACCTAAAAATTCAAACTGTTACTGCAAACGAATGCTTCAACGTAAAAGAATGAAACTTGAGCATCCAAGTGGGATTGGTGTACTGATCATTACTTGAAAGTATAATGAAGATTGGATGAAAAAATATATGTTGAGACTTCAGGAGACTCTAGTGTTTTGGAAGTTTGGCAACCCTTCAATATGAGTGTTATTCGCCAGTCCCTGATTTAGGCTCCATCAAGAGGAAACAAACCTTAGAGACAGAACGTAGAACTAATGTATTATGTCAAGTTTCAAGAAGCTAGCCTAAACCGTGTTTGATTTAGAGTTCGAACGCATCTGTCAATATAGTAGAAAACAGAGTGAAACCTAAAAATTCAAACTGTTACTGCAAACTAATGCTTCAACGTAAAAGAACGAAACGTGAGCATCCAAGTGGGATTGGTGTACTGATCATTACTTGAAAGTATCATGAAGATTGGATGAAAAAATATATGTTGAGATTTCAGGAGACTCTAGTGTTTTGGAAGTTTGGCAACTCCTTTCATTATAAGTGATATTCGCCAGTCCCTGCTTTAGGCTACATCAAGAGGAAACAAACCTTAGAGATAGAACGTAGAACTAATGTATTGTGTCAAGTTTCAAAAGCTAGCACAAACCGTGTTTGATATAGTTCGAACTGCATCTGTCAATATAGGAGAAACAGAGTGAAACCTAAAAATTCAAACTGTTACTGAAAACGAATGTTTCAACCTAGGAGAACGAACTTGGACATTCAAGTTTGATTGGTGTACTGCTCGTTACTTGAAAGTATCATGAAGGTCGGAAGCAAAAATTTATGTTGAGATCAGGAGAGTCTAGTGTTTGGCAGCCTAACCACGCCTTTCATTGAATGTTTCATTCACCAGTATCTGCTTAAGGCTACATCAAGAGGAAGCAAACCTTAGAGATAGAACGTAGAACTAATATTGTGTCAAGTTTCAAGAAGCTAGCACAAACCGTGTTTGATTTAGAGTTCTAACTGCTTCTGTCAATATAGGAGAAAACAGAGTGAAACCTAAAAATTCAAACTGTTACTGCAAACGAATGCTTCAAAGTAAAAGAATGAAACTTGAGCATAAAAGTCGGATTGGTGTACTGATCATTACTTGAAAGTATCATGAAGATTGGATGAAAAATATATGTTGAGATTTCAGGAGACTCTAGTGTTTGGCAGCCTAACCACGCCTTTCATTGAATGTGTCATTCACCAGTATCTGCTTAAGGCTACATCAAGAGGAAACAAACCTTAGAGATAGAACGTAGAACTACTGTATTGTGTCAAGTTTCAAGAAGCTAGCACAAACCGTGTTTGATTTAGAGTTCGAACGCATCTGTCAATATAGTAGAAAACAGAGTGAAACCTAAAAATTCAAACTGTTACTGCAAACCAATGCTTCAACCTAGGAGAACGAAAGGTGGCATCAAGTTTGATTGGTGTACTGCTCATTACTTGAAAGTATCATGAAGGTCGGAAGCAAAAATTTATGTTGAGATTTCAGGAGACTCTAGTGTTTTTGCCGCCTAACAACGCCGTTCATTGAATGTGTCATTCACCAGGATCTGCTTAAGGCTACATCAAGAGGAAGCAAACCTTAGAGATAAGAACCTAGAACTACTGTATTGTGTCAAGTTTCAAGAAGCTAGCACAAACCGTGTTTGATTTAGAGTTCTAACTGCATCTGTCAATATAGGAGAAAACAGAGTGAAACCTAAAAATTCAAACTGTTACTGCAAACGAATGCTTCAACGTAAAAGAATGAAACTTGAGCATCCAAGTGGGATTGGTGTACTGATCATTACTTGAAAGTATCATGAAGATTGGATGAAAAAATATATGTTGAGATTTCAGGAGACTCTAGTGTTTTGGAATTTGGCAACCCCTTCAATATGAGTGTTATTCGCCAGTCCCTGCTTTAGGTTACATCAAGAGGAAACAAACCTTAGAGATAGAAGGTAGAACTAATGTATTGTGTCAAGTTTGCAAGAAGCTAGCACAAACCGTGTTTGATTTAGAGTTCAAACGCATCTGTCAATATAGGAGAAAACAGAGTGAAACCTAAAAATTCAAACTGTTACTGCAAACGAATGCTTCACCATAGGAGAACAAGACTTGGGCATCCAAGTGGGATTGGTGTACTGATCATTACTTGAAAGTTACATGAAGGTCGGAAGCAAAAATATATGTTGAGATTTTAGGAGACTCTAGTGTTTTGGAGCCTAACAACGCCTTTCATTGAATGTGTCATTCACCAGTATCTGCTTAAGGCTACATCAAGAGGAAACAAACCTTAGAGATAGAACGTAGAACTACTGATGTGTGTCAAGTTTCAAGAAGCTAGCACAAACCGTGTTTGATTTAGAGTTCTAACTGCATCTGTCAATATAGGAGAAAACAGAGTGAATCCTAAAAATTCAAACTGTTACTGCAAACGAATGCTTCAACGTAAACGAATGAAACTTGAGCATCCAAGTGGGATTGGTGTACTGATCATTACTTGAAAGTATCATGAAGATTGGATGAAAAAATATATGTTGAGATTTCAGGAGACTCTAGTGTTTTGGAAGTTTGGCAACTCCTTTAATTATAGTGTCATTCGCCAGTCCCTGCTTTAGGCTACATCAAGAGGAAACAAACCTTAGGGATAGAACGTAGAACTAATGTATTGTGTCAAGTTTCAAGAAGCTAGCACAAACCGTGTTTGATATAGTTCGAACTGCATCTGTCAATATAGGAGAAAACAGAGTGAAACCTAAAAATTCAAACTGTTACTGCAAACGAATGCTTCAACCTAGGAGAACGAAACTTGGGCATCCAAGTTTGATTGGTGTACTGCTCATTACTTGAAAGTATCATGAAGGTCGGAAGCAAAAATTTATGTTGAGATTTCAGGAGACTCTAGTGTTTTGGCAGCCTAACAACGCCTTTCATTTAATGTGTCATTCACCAGTATCTGCTTAAGGCTACATCAAGAGGAAACAAACATTAGAAATAGAACGTAGAACTACTGTATTGTGTCAAGTTTCAAGAAGCTAGCACAAACCATGTTTGATTTAGAGTTCTAACTGCATCTGTCAATATAGGAGAAAACAGAGTGAAACCTAAAACTTCAAACTGTTACTGCAAACGAATGCTTCAACGTAAAAGAACGAAACTTGAGCATCCAGTGGGATTAGTGTACTGATCATTACTTGAAAGTATCATGAAGATTGGATGAAAAAATATATGTTGAGATTTCAGGAGACTCTAGTGTTTTGGAAGTTTGGCAACTCCTTTCATTATAAGTGTTATTCGCCAGTCCCTGCTTTAGGCTACATCAAGAGGAAACAAACCTTAGAGATAGAACGTAGAACTAATGTATTCTGTCAAGTTTCAAGAAGCTAGCACAAACCGTGTTTGATATAGTTCGAACTGCATCTGTCAATATACGAGAAAACAGAGTGAAACCTAAAAATTCAAACTGTTACTGCAAACAAATGCTTCAACCTAGGAGAACGAAACTTGGGCATCCAAGTTTGATTGGTGTACTGCTCATTACTTGAAAGTATCATGAATGTCGGAAGCAAAAATTTATGTTGAGATTTCAGGAGACTCTAGTCTAACAACGCCTTTCATTGAATGTGTCATTCACCAGGATCTGCTTAAGGCTACATCAAGAGGAAACAAACCTTAGAAATAGAACGTAGAACTACTGTATTGAGTCAAGTTTCAAGAAGCTAGCACAAACCATGTTTGATTTAGAGTTCTAACTGCATCTGTCAATATAGGAGAAAACAGAGTGAAACCTAAAACTTGAAACTGTTACTGCAAACGAATGCTTCAACGTAAAAGAACGAAACTTGAGCATCCAAGTGCGATTGGTGTACTGATCATTACTTGAAAGTATCATGAAGATTGGATGAAAAAATATATGTTGAGATTTCAGGAGACTCTAGTGTTTTGGAAGTTTGGCAACTCCTTTCATTATAAGTGTTATTCGCCAGTCCCTGCTTTAGGCTACATCAAGAGGAAACAAACCTTAGAGATAGAACGTAGAACTAATGTATTCTGTCAAGTTTCAAGAAGCTAGCACAAACCGTGTTTGATATAGTTCGAACTGCATCTGTCAATATAGGAGAAAAAAGAGTGAAACCTAAAATTTCAAACAGTTACTGCAAACAAATGCTTCAACCTAGGAGAACGAAACTTGGGCATCCAAGTTTGTTTGGTGTACTGCTCATTACTTGAAAGTATGATGAAGGTCGGAAGCAAAAATTTATGTTGAGATTTCAGGAGACTCTAGTGTTTTGGCCGCCTAACAACGCCTTTCATTGAATGTGTCATTCACCAGTATCTGCTTAAGGCTACATCAAGAGGAAACAAACCTTAGAGATAGAACGTAGAACTACTGTATTGTGTCAAGTTTCAAGAAGCTAGCACAAACCGTGTTTGATTTAGAGTTCTAACTGCATCTGTTAATATAGGAGAAAACAGAGTGAAACCTAAAAATTCAAACTGTTACTGCAAACGAATGCTTCAACCTAGGAGAACGAAACTTGGGCATCCAAGTTTGATTGGTGTACTTCTCATTACTTGAAAGTATCATGAAAGTCGGAAGCAAAAATTTATGTTGAGATTTCAGGAGACTCTAGTGTTTTGGCAGCCTAACAACGCCTTTCATTGAATTATCATTCACCAGTATCTGCTTAAGGCTACATCAAGAGGAAACAAACCTTAGAAATAGAACGCAGAACTACTGTATTGTGTCAAGTTTCAAGAAGCTAGCACAAACCATGTTTGATTTAGAGTTCTAACTGCATCTGTCAATATAGGAGAAAACAGAGTGAAACCTAAAACTTGAAACTGTTACTGCAAACGAATGCTTCAACGTAAAAGAACGAATCTTGAGCATCCAAGTGGGATTGGTGTACTGATCATTACTTGAAAGTATCATGAAGATTGGATGAAAAAATATATGTTGAGATTTCAGGAGACTCTAGTGTTTTGGAAGTTTGGCAACTCCTTTCATTATAAGTGTTATTCGCCAGTCCCTGCTTTAGGCTACATCAAGAGGAAATAAACCTTAGAGATAGAACGTAGAACTAATGTATTCTGTCAAGTTTCAAGAATCTAGCACAAACCGTGTTTGATATAGTTCGAACTGCATCTGTCAATATAGGAGAAAAAAGAGTG
Organism: Callospermophilus lateralis; assembly: GCF_048772815.1. Taxonomy (NCBI): domain Eukaryota; kingdom Metazoa; phylum Chordata; class Mammalia; order Rodentia; family Sciuridae; genus Callospermophilus; species Callospermophilus lateralis. Next base: position 20,299 of record NW_027515355.1, on the reverse strand, counting down.
AAACCTAAAAATTCAAACTGTTACTGCAAACAAATGCTTCAACCTAGGAGAACGAAACTTGGGCATCCAAGTTTGATTGGTGTACTGCTCATTACTTGAAAGTATCATGAAGGTCGGAAGCAAAAATTTATGTTGAGATTTCAGGAGAATCTAGTGTTTTGGCCGCCTAACAACGCCTTTCATTGAATGTGTCATTCACCAGTATCTGCTTAAGGCTACATCAAGAGGAAACAAACCTTAGAGATAGAACGTAGAACTACTGTATTGTGTCAAGTTTCAAGAAGCTAGCACAAACCGTGTTTGATTTAGAGTTCTAACTGCATCTGTTAATATAGGAGAAAACAGAGTGAAACCTAAAAATTCAAACTGTTACTGCAAACGAATGCTTCAACATAAAAGAACGAAACTTGAGCATCCCAGTGGGATTGGTGTACTGATCATTACTTGAAAGTATCATGAAGATTGGATGAAAAAATATATGTTGAGATTTCAGGAGACTCTAGTGTTTTGGAATTTTGGCAACTCCTTTCATTATAAGTGTTATGCGCCAGTCCCTGCTTTAGGCTACATCAAGAGGAAACAAACCTTAGAGATAGAACATAGAACTAATGTATTGTGGCAAGTTTCAAGTAGCTAGCACAAACCGTGTTTGATATAGTGTGAACTTCATCTGTCAATATAGGAGAAAACAGAGTGAAACCTAAAAATTCAAACTGTTACTGCAAACGAATGCTTCAACCTAGGAGAACGAAACTTGTGCATCCTAGTTTGATTGGTGTACTGCTCATTCCTTGAAAGTATCATGAAGTTCGGAAGCAAAAATTTATGTTGAGATTTCAGGAGAGTCTAGTGTTTTGGCAGCCTAACAACGCCTTTCATTGAATGTGTCATTCACCAGTATCTGCTAAAGGCTACATCAAGAGGAAACAAACCTTAGAGATAGAACGTAGAACTACTGTATTGTGTCAAGTTTCAAGAAGCTAGCACAAACCGTGTTTGATTTAGAGTTCTAACAGCATCTGTCAATATAGGAGAAAACAGAGTGAAACCTAAAAATTCAAACTGTTACTGCCAACGAATGCTTCAACGTAAAAGAACGAATCTTGAGCATCCAAGTGGGATTGGTGTACTGATCATTACTTGAAAGTATCATGAAGATTGGATGAAAAAATATATGGTGAGATTTCAGGAGACTTTAGTGTTTTGGATGTTTGGCAACTCCTTTCATTATAAGTGTTATTCGCCAGTCCCTGCTTTAGGCTACATCAAGGGGAAACAAACCTTAGAGATAGAACGTAGAACTAATGTACTGTGTCAAGTTTCAAGAAGCTAGCACAAACCGTGTTTGATTTAGAGTTCGAACGCATCTGTCAATATAGGAGAAAACAGAGTGAAACCTAAAAATTCAAATTGTAACTGCAAACAAATGCTTCAACCTAGGAGAACGAAACTTGGGCATCCAAGTTTGATTGGTGTACTGCTCATTACTTGAAAGTATCATGAATGTCGGAAGCAAAAATTTATGTTGAGATTTCAGGAGACTCTAGTCTAACAACGCCTTTCATTGAATGTGTCATTCACCAGGATCTGCTTAAGGCTACATCAAGAGGAAACAAACCTTAGAAATAGAACGTAGAACTACTGTATTGAGTCAAGTTTCAAGAAGCTAGCACAAACCATGTTTGATTTAGAGTTCTAACTGCATCTGTCAATATAGGAGAAAACAGAGTGAAACCTAAAACTTGAAACTGTTACTGCAAACGAATGCTTCAACGTAAAAGAACGAAACTTGAGCATCCAAGTGCGATTGGTGTACTGATCATTACTTGAAAGTATCATGAAGATTGGATGAAAAAATATATGTTGAGATTTCAGGAGACTCTAGTGTTTTGGAAGTTTGGCAACTCCTTTCATTATAAGTGTTATTCGCCAGTCCCTGCTTTAGGCTACATCAAGAGGAAACAAACCTTAGAGATAGAACGTAGAACTAATGTATTCTGTCAAGTTTCAAGAAGCTAGCACAAACCGTGTTTGATATAGTTCGAACTGCATCTGTCAATATAGGAGAAAAAAGAGTGAAACCTAAAATTTCAAACAGTTACTGCAAACAAATGCTTCAACCTAGGAGAACGAAACTTGGGCATCCAAGTTTGTTTGGTGTACTGCTCATTACTTGAAAGTATGATGAAGGTCGGAAGCAAAAATTTATGTTGAGATTTCAGGAGACTCTAGTGTTTTGGCCGCCTAACAACGCCTTTCATTGAATGTGTCATTCACCAGTATCTGCTTAAGGCTACATCAAGAGGAAACAAACCTTAGAGATAGAACGTAGAACTACTGTATTGTGTCAAGTTTCAAGAAGCTAGCACAAACCGTGTTTGATTTAGAGTTCTAACTGCATCTGTTAATATAGGAGAAAACAGAGTGAAACCTAAAAATTCAAACTGTTACTGCAAACGAATGCTTCAACCTAGGAGAACGAAACTTGGGCATCCAAGTTTGATTGGTGTACTTCTCATTACTTGAAAGTATCATGAAAGTCGGAAGCAAAAATTTATGTTGAGATTTCAGGAGACTCTAGTGTTTTGGCAGCCTAACAACGCCTTTCATTGAATTATCATTCACCAGTATCTGCTTAAGGCTACATCAAGAGGAAACAAACCTTAGAAATAGAACGCAGAACTACTGTATTGTGTCAAGTTTCAAGAAGCTAGCACAAACCATGTTTGATTTAGAGTTCTAACTGCATCTGTCAATATAGGAGAAAACAGAGTGAAACCTAAAACTTGAAACTGTTACTGCAAACGAATGCTTCAACGTAAAAGAACGAATCTTGAGCATCCAAGTGGGATTGGTGTACTGATCATTACTTGAAAGTATCATGAAGATTGGATGAAAAAATATATGTTGAGATTTCAGGAGACTCTAGTGTTTTGGAAGTTTGGCAACTCCTTTCATTATAAGTGTTATTCGCCAGTCCCTGCTTTAGGCTACATCAAGAGGAAATAAACCTTAGAGATAGAACGTAGAACTAATGTATTCTGTCAAGTTTCAAGAATCTAGCACAAACCGTGTTTGATATAGTTCGAACTGCATCTGTCAATATAGGAGAAAAAAGAGTGAAACCTAAAAATTCAAACTGTTACTGCAAACAAATGCTTCAACCTAGGAGAACGAAACTTGGGCATCCAAGTTTGATTGGTGTACTGCTCATTACTTGAAAGTATCATGAAGGTCGGAAGCAAAAATTTATGTTGAGATTTCAGGAGAATCTAGTGTTTTGGCCGCCTAACAACGCCTTTCATTGAATGTGTCATTCACCAGTATCTGCTTAAGGCTACATCAAGAGGAAACAAACCTTAGAGATAGAACGTAGAACTACTGTATTGTGTCAAGTTTCAAGAAGCTAGCACAAACCGTGTTTGATTTAGAGTTCTAACTGCATCTGTTAATATAGGAGAAAACAGAGTGAAACCTAAAAATTCAAACTGTTACTGCAAACGAATGCTTCAACATAAAAGAACGAAACTTGAGCATCCCAGTGGGATTGGTGTACTGATCATTACTTGAAAGTATCATGAAGATTGGATGAAAAAATATATGTTGAGATTTCAGGAGACTCTAGTGTTTTGGAATTTTGGCAACTCCTTTCATTATAAGTGTTATGCGCCAGTCCCTGCTTTAGGCTACATCAAGAGGAAACAAACCTTAGAGATAGAACATAGAACTAATGTATTGTGGCAAGTTTCAAGTAGCTAGCACAAACCGTGTTTGATATAGTGTGAACTTCATCTGTCAATATAGGAGAAAACAGAGTGAAACCTAAAAATTCAAACTGTTACTGCAAACGAATGCTTCAACCTAGGAGAACGAAACTTGGGCATCCTAGTTTGATTGGTGTACTGCTCATTCCTTGAAAGTATCATGAAGTTCGGAAGCAAAAATTTATGTTGAGATTTCAGGAGAGTCTAGTGTTTTGGCAGCCTAACAACGCCTTTCATTGAATGTGTCATTCACCAGTATCTGCTAAAGGCTACATCAAGAGGAAACAAACCTTAGAGATAGAACGTAGAACTACTGTATTGTGTCAAGTTTCAAGAAGCTAGCACAAACCGTGTTTGATTTAGAGTTCTAACAGCATCTGTCAATATAGGAGAAAACAGAGTGAAACCTAAAAATTCAAACTGTTACTGCCAACGAATGCTTCAACGTAAAAGAACGAAACTTGAGCATCCATGTGGGATTGGTGTACTGATCATTACTTGAAAGTATCATGAAGATTGGATGAAAAAATATATGTTGAGATTTCAGGAGACTCTAGTGTTTTGGAAGTTTGGCAACTCCTTTCATTATAAGTGTTATTCGCCAGTCCCTGCTTTAGGCTACATCAAGAGGAAACAAACCTTAGAGATAGAACGTAGAACTAATGTATTCTGTCAAGTTTCAAGAATCTAGCACAAACCGTGTTTGATATAGTTCGAACTGCATCTGTCAATATAGGAGAAAAAAGAGTGAAACCTAAAAATTCAAACTGTTACTGCAAACAAATGCTTCAACCTAGGAGAACGAAACTTGGGCATCCAAGTTTGATTGGTGTACTGCTTATTACTTGAAAGTATCATGAAGGTCGGAAGCAAAAATTTATGTTGAGATTTCAGGAGACTCTAGTGTTTTGGCCGCCTAACAACGCCTTTCATTGAATGTGTCATTCACCAGTATCTGCTTAAGGCTACATCAAGAGGAAACAAACCTTAGAGATAGAACGTAGAACTACTGTATTGTGTCAAGTTTCAAGAAGCCAGCACAAACCGTGTTTGATTTAGAGTTCTAACTGCATCTGCTAATATAGGAGAAAACAGAGTGAAACCTAAAAATTCAAACTGTTACTGCAAACGAATGCTTCAACATAAAAGAACGAAACTTGAGCATCCCAGTGGGATTGGTGTACTGATCATTACTTGAAAGTATCATGAAGATTGGATGAAAAAATATATGTTGAGATTTCAGGAGACTCTAGTGTTTTGGAATTTTGGCAACTCCTTTCATTATAAGTGTTATGCGCCAGTCCCTGCTTTAGGCTACATCAAGAGGAAACAAACCTTAGAGATAGAACATAGAACTAATGTATTGTGGCAAGTTTCAAGTAGCTAGCACAAACCGTGTTTGATATAGTGTGAACTTCATCTGTCAATATAGGAGAAAACAGAGTGAAACCTAAAAATTCAAACTGTTACTGCAAACGAATGCTTCAACCTAGGAGAACGAAACTTGTGCATCCTAGTTTGATTGGTGTACTGCTCATTCCTTGAAAGTATCATGAAGTTCGGAAGCAAAAATTTATGTTGAGATTTCAGGAGAGTCTAGTGTTTTGGCAGCCTAACAACGCCTTTCATTGAATGTGTCATTCACCAGTATCTGCTAAAGGCTACATCAAGAGGAAACAAACCTTAGAGATAGAACGTAGAACTACTGTATTGTGTCAAGTTTCAAGAAGCTAGCACAAACCGTGTTTGATTTAGAGTTCTAACAGCATCTGTCAATATAGGAGAAAACAGAGTGAAACCTAAAAATTCAAACTGTTACTGCCAACGAATGCTTCAACGTAAAAGAACGAATCTTGAGCATCCAAGTGGGATTGGTGTACTGATCATTACTTGAAAGTATCATGAAGATTGGATGAAAAAATATATGGTGAGATTTCAGGAGACTTTAGTGTTTTGGATGTTTGGCAACTCCTTTCATTATAAGTGTTATTCGCCAGTCCCTGCTTTAGGCTACATCAAGGGGAAACAAACCTTAGAGATAGAACGTAGAACTAATGTACTGTGTCAAGTTTCAAGAAGCTAGCACAAACCGTGTTTGATTTAGAGTTCGAACGCATCTGTCAATATAGGAGAAAACAGAGTGAAACCTAAAAATTCAAATTGTAACTGCAAATGAATGCTTCAACCTAGGAGAACGAAACATGGGCATCCAAGTTTGATTGGTGTACTGCTCATTACTTGAAAGTATCATGAAGGTCGGAAGCAAAAATTTATGTTGAGATTTCAGGAGACTCTACGGTTTTGGCCGCCTAAAAATGCCGTTCATTGAATGTGTCATTCAACAGTATCTGCTTAAGGTTACATCAAGAGGAAACAAACCTTAGAGATAGAACGTAGAACTACTGTAATTTGTCAAGTTTCAAGAAGCTAGCACAAACCGTGTTTGATATAGTTCGAACTGCATCTGTCAGTATACGAGAAAACAGAGTGAAACCTAAAAATTCAAACTGTTACTGCAAACAAATGCTTCAACCTAGGAGAACGAAACTTGGGCATCCAAGTTTGATTGGTGTACTGCTCATTACTTGAAAGTATCATGAATGTCGGAAGCAAAAATTTATGTTGAGATTTCAGGAGACTCTAGTCTAACAACGCATTTCATTGAATGTGTCATTCACCAGGATCTGCTTAAGGCTACATCAAGAGGAAACAAACCTTAGAAATAGAACGTAGAACTACTGTATTGTGTCAAGTTTCAAGAAGCTAGCACAAACCGTGTTTGATTTAGAGTTCTAACTGCATCTGTCAATATAGGAGAAAACAGAGTGAAACCTAAAAATTCAAACTGTTACTTCAAAGGAATGCTTCAACGTAAAGGAATGAAAATTGAGCATCCAAGTGGGATTGGTGTACTGATCATTACTTGAAAGTATCATGAAGATTGGATGAAAAAATATATGTTGAGATTACAGAAGACTCTAGTGTTTTGGAAGTTTGGCAACCCCTTCAATATGAGTGTTATTCGCCAGTCCCTGCTTTAGGCTATATCTAGAGGAAACAAACCTTAGAGATAGAACGTAGAACTAATGTATTGCGTCAAGTTTCAAGAAGCTAGCACAAACCGTGTTTGATTTAGAGTTCGAACGCATCTGTCAATGTAGGAGAAAACAGAGTGAAATCAAAAAATTCAAACTGTTACTGCAAACGAATGCTTCAACGTAAAAGAACGAAACTTGAGCTTCCAAGTGGGATTGGTGTACTGATCATTACTTGAAAGTATCATGAAGATTGGATGAAAAATATATGTTGAGATTTCAGGAGACTCTAGTGTTTTGGAAGTTTGGCAACTCCTTTCATTATAAGTGTTATTCGCCAGTCCCTGCTTTAGGCTACATCAAGAGGAAACAAACCTTAGAGATAGAACGTAGAACTAATGTATTTTGTCAAGTTTCAAGAAGCTAGCTCAAACCGTGTTTGATATAGTTGGAACTGCATCTGTCAATATAGGAGAAAACAGAGTGAAACCTAAAAATTCAAACTGTTACTGCAAACGAATGCTTCAACCTAGGAGAACGAAACTTGGGCATCCAAGTTTGATTGGTGTACTCCTCATTACTTGAAAGTATCATGAAGGTCGGGAGCAAAAATTTATGTTGAGATTTCAGGAGAGTTTAGTGTTTTGGCAGCCTAACAACGCCTTTCATTGAATGTGTCATTCACCAGTACCTGCTTAAGGCTACATCAAGAGGAAACAAACCTTAGAGATAGAACGTAGAACTACTGTATTGTGTCAAGTTTCAAGAAGCTAGCACAAACCGTGTTTGATTTAGAGTTCTAACTGCATCTGTCAATATAGGAGAAAACAGAGTGAAACCTAAAAATTCAAACTGTTACTGCAAACGAATGCTTCAACATAAAAGAACGAAACTTGAGCATCCAAGTGGAATTGGTGTACTGATCATTACTTGAAAGTATCATGAAGATTGGATGAAAAAATATATGTTGAGATTTCAGGAGACTCTAGTGTTTTGGAAGTTTGGCAACTCCTTTCATTATGAGTGTTATTCGCCAGTCCCTGCTTTAGGCTACATCAAGAGGAAACAAACCTTAGAGATAGAATGTAGAACTAATGTGTTTTGTCAGGTTTCAAGAGGCTAGCACAAAACGTGTTTGATATAGTTCGAACTGCATCTGTCAATATATGAGAAAACAGAGTGAAACCTAAAAATTCAAACTGTAACTGCAAACGAATGCTTCAACCTAGGAGAACAAAACTTGGGCATCCAAGTTTGATTGGTGTACTGCTCATTACTTGAAAGTATCATGAAGGTCGGAAGCAAAAATTTATGTTGAGATTTCAGGAGACTCTAGTGTTTTGGCAGCCTAACAACGCATTTCATTGAATGTGTCATTCACCAGTATCTACTTAAGGCTACATCAAGAGGAAACAAACCTTAGAAATAGAACGTAGAACTACTGTATTGTGTCAAGTTTCAAGAAGCTAGCACAAAACGCGTTTGATTTAGAGTTCTAACTGCATCTGTCAATATAGGAGAAAACAGAGTGAAACCTAAAAGTTCAAACTGTTACTGCAAACGAATGCTTCAACGTAAAAGAATGAAACTTGAGCCTCCAAGTGGGATTGGTGTACTGATCATTACTTGAAAGTATCATGAAGATTGGAAGACAAAATATGTTGAGATTTCAGGAGACTTTAGTGTTTTGGAAGTTTGGCAACCCTTTCAATATGAGTGTTATTCGCCAGTCCCTGCTTTAGGCCACATCAAGAGGAAACAAACCTTAGAGATAGAACGTAGAACTAATGTATTGTGTCAAGTTTCAAGAAGCTAGCACAAACCGTGTTTGATTTAGTGTTCGAACGCCTCTGTCAATATAGGAGAAAACAGAGTGAAACCTAAATATTCAAACTGTTACTGCAAACGAATGCTTCAACATAGGAGAACGAAACGTGGGCATCCAAGTTTGATTGGTGTACTTCTCATTACTTGAAGGTATCATGAAGGTCGGAAGCAAAAATTTATGTTGAGATTTCAGGAGACTCTAGTGTTTTGGCCGCTTAACAACGCCTTTCATTGAATGTGTCATTCAGCAGTATCTGCTTAAGGCTACATCAAGAGGAAACAAACCTTAGAGATAGAACGTAGAACTACTGTATTGTGTCAAGTTTCAAGAAGCTAGCACAAACCGTGTTTCATTTAGAGTTCTAACTGCATCTGTCAATATAGGAGAAAACAGAGTGAAACCTAAAAATTCAAACTGTTACTGAAAACGAATGCTTCAACGTAAAAAAACGAAACTTGAGCATCCAAGTGGGATTGGTGTACTGATCATTACTTGAAAGTATCATGAAGATTGGATGAAAAAATATATGTTGAGATTTCAGGAGACTCTAGTGTTTTGGAAGTTTGGCAACTCCTTTCATTAAAAGTGTTATTCGCCAGTCCCTGCTTTAGGCTACATCAAGAGGAAACAAACCTTAGAGAGAGAACGTAGAACTAATGTATTGTGTCAAGTTTCAAGAAGCTATCACAAACCGTGTTTGATTTAGAGTTCGAACGCATCTGTCAATATAGCAGAAAACAGAGTGAAACCTAAAAATTCAAACTGTAACTGCAAACGAATGCTTCAACCTAGGAGAACAAAACTTGGGCATCCAAGTTTGATTGGTGTACTGCTCATTACTTGAAAGTATCATGAAGGTCGGAAGCAAAAATTTATGTTGAGATTTCAGGAGACTCTAGTGTTTTGGCAGCCTAACAACGCCTTTCATTGAATGTGTCATTCACCAGTATCTACTTAAGGCTACATCAAGAGGAAACAAACCTTAGAGATAGAACGTAGAACTACTGTATTGTGTCAAGTTTCAAGAAGCTAGCACAAACCGTGTTTGATTTAGAGTTCTAACTGCATCTGTCAATATAGGAGAAAACAGAGTGAAACCTAAAAATTCAAACTGTTACTGCAAACGAATGCTTCAACGTAAAAGAACGAAACTTGAGCATCCAAGTGGGATTGGTGTACTGATCATTACTTGAAAGTATCATGAAGATTGGATGAAAAAATATATGTTGAGATTTCAGGAGATTCTAGTGTTTTGGAAGTTTGGCAACCCCTCCAATAAGAGTGTTATTCGCCAGTCCCTGCTTTAGGCTATATCAAGAGGAAACAAACCTTAGAGAGAGAACGTAGAACTAATGTATTGTGTCAAGTTTCAAGAAGCTAGCACAAACCGTGTTTGATTTAGAGTTCTAACTGCATCTGTCAATATCGGAGAAAACAGAGTGAAACCTAAAAATTCAAACTGTTACTGCAAACGAATGCTTCAACGTAAAAGAATGAAACTTGAGCCTCCAAGTGGGATTGGTGTACTGATCATTACTTGAAAGTATCATGAAGATTGGATGACAAAATATATGTTGAGATTTCCGAGACTTTAGTGTTTTGGAAGTATGGCAACCCTTTCAATATGAGTGTTATTCGCCAGTCCCTGCTTTAGGCCATATCAAGAGGAAACAAACCTTAGAGATAGAACGTAGAACTAATGTATTGTGTCAAGTTTCAAAAGCTAGCACAAACCGTGTTTGATTTAGCGTTCGAACGCATCTCTCAATATAGGAGAAAACAGAGTGAAACCTAAATATTCAAACTGTTACTGCAAACGAATGCTTCAACCTAGGAGAACGAAACGTGGGCATCCAAGTTTGATTGGTGTACTGCTCATTACTTGAAAGTATCATGAAGGTCGGAAGCAAAAATTTATATTGAGATTTCAGGAGACTCTAGTGTTTTGGCAGCCTAACAACGCCTTTTATTGAATGTGTCATTCACCATTACCTGCTTAAGGCTACATCAAGAGGAAACAAACCTTAGAGATAGAACGTAGAACTAATGTATCGTGTCAAGTTTCAAGAAGCTAGCACAAACCGTGTTTGATTTAGAGTTCGAAAGCATCTGTCAATATAGGAGAAAACAGAGTGAAACCTAAAAATTCAAACTGTTACTGCAAACGAATGCTTCAACCTAGAAGAATGAAACGTGGGCATCCAAGTTTGATTGGTGTACTGCTCATTACTTGAAAGTATCATGAAGGTCGGAAGCAAAAATTTATGTTGAGATTTCAGGAGACTCTAGTGTTTTGGCCGCCTAACAACGCCTTTCATTGAATGTGTCATTCAGCAGTATCTGCTTAAGGCTACATCAAGAGGAAACAAACCTTAGAGATAGAACGTAGAACTACTGTATTGTGTCAAGTTTCAAGAAGCTAGCACAACCGTGTTTGATTTAGAGTTCTAACTGCATCTGTCAATATAGGAGAAAACAGAGTGAAACCTAAAAATTCAAACTGTTACTGCAAACGAATGCTTCATCGTAAAAGAACGAAACTTGAGCATCCAAGTGGGATTGGTGTACTGATCATTACTTGAAAGTATCATGAAGATTGGATGAAAAAATATATGTTGAGATTTCAGGAGACTCTAGTGTTTTGGAAGTTTGGCAACTCCTTTCATTAAAAGTGTTATTCGCCAGTCCCTGCTTTAGGCTACATCAAGAGGAAACAAACCTTAGAGAGAGAACGTAGAACTAATGTATTGTGTCAAGTTTCAAGAAGCTATCACAAACCGTGTTTGACTTAGAGTTCTAACGCATCTGTCAATATAGCAGAAAACACAGTGAAACCTAAAAATTCAAACTGTAACTGCAAACGAATGCTTCAACGTAGGAGAACAAAACTTGGGCATCCAAGTTTGATTGGTGTACTGCTCATTACTTGAAAGTATCATGAAGGTCGGAAGCAAAAATTTATGTTGAGATTTCAGGAGACTCTAGTGTTTTGGCAGCCTAACAACGCCTTTCATTGAATGTGTCATTCACCAGTATCTGCTTAAGGCTACATCAAGAGGAAACAAACCTTAGAAATAGAACGTAGAACTACTGTATTGTGTCAAGTTTCAAGAAGCTAGCACAAACCATGTTTGATTTAGAGTTCTAACTGCATCTGTCAATATAGGAGAAAACAGAGTGAAACCTAAAAATTCAAACTGTTACTGCCAACGAATGCTTCAATGTAAAACAATGAAACTTGAGCATCCAAGTGGGATTGGTGTACTGATCATTACTTGAAAGTATCATGAAGATTGGATGAAAAAATATATGTTGAGATTTCAGGAGACTCTAGTGTTTTGGAAGTTTGGAAACTCCTTTCATTATAAGTGTTATTCGCCAGTCCCTGCTTTAGGCTACATCAAGAGGAAACAAACCTTAGAGATAGAACGTAGAACTAATGTATTGTGTCAAGTTTCAAGAAGCTAGCACAAACCGTGTTTGATATAGTTCGAACTGCATCTGTCAATATAGGAGAAAACAGAGTGAAACCTAAAAATTCAAACTGTTACTGCAAACGAATGCTCGAACCTAGGAGAACGAAACTTGGGCATCCAAGTTTGATTGGTGTACTGCTCATTAATTGAAAGTATCATGAAGGTCGGAAACAAAAATTTATGTTGAGATTTCAGGAGACTCAAGTGTTTTGGCCACCTAACAACGCCTTTCATTGAATGTGTCATTCACCAGTATCTGCTTAAGGCTACACAAAAAGGAAACAAACCTTAGAGATAGAACGTAGAACTACTGTATTGTGTCACGTTTCAAGAAGCTAGCACAAACCGTGTTTGATTTAGAGTTCTAACTGCATCTGTCAATATAGGAGAAAACAGAGTGAAACCTAAAACTCCAAACTGTTACTGCAAACGAATGCTTCAACATAAAAGAACGAAACTTGAGCATCCAAGTGGAATTGGTGTACTGATCATTACTTGAAAGTATCATGAAGATTGGATGAAAAAATATATGTTGAGATTTCAGGAGACTCTAGTGTTTTGGAAGTTTGGCAACTCCTTTCATTATGAGTGTTATTCGCCAGTCCCTGCTTTAGGCTACATCAAGATGAAACAAACCTTAGAGATAGAACGTAGAACTAATGTGTTTTGTCAGGTTTCAAGAGGCTAGCACAAAACGTGTTTGATATAGTTCGAACTGCATCTGTCAATATATGAGAAAACAGAGTGAAACCTAAAAATTCAAACTGTAACTTCAAACGAATGCTTCAACCTAGGAAAACGAAACGTGGGCATCCAAGTTTGATTGGTGTACTGCTCATTACTTGAAAGTATCATGAAGGTCGGAAGCAAAAATTTATGTTGAGATTTCAGGAGACTCTAGTGTTTGGCAGCCTAACAACGCCTTTCATTGAATGTGTCATTCACCATTACCTGCTTAAGGCTACATCAAGAGGAAACAATCCTTAGAGATAGAACGTAGAACTAATGTATTGTGTCAAGTTTCAAGAAGCTAGCACAAACCGTGTTTGATTTAGAGTTCGAACGCATCTGTCAATATAGGAGAAAACAGAGTGAAACCTAAAAATTCAAACTGTTACTGCAAAAGAATGCTTCAACCTAGGAGAACGAAACTTGGGCATCCAAGTTTGATTGGTGTACTGCTCATTACTTGAAAGTATCATGAAGGTCGGAAGCAAAAACTTTATGTTGAGATTTAAGGAGAGAATAGTGTTTTCGCAGCCTAACAACGCCTTTCATTGAATGTGTCATTCACCAGTATCTGCTTAAGGCTACATCAAGAGGAAACAAACCTTAGAGATAGAACGTAGAACTACTGTATTGTGTCAAGTTTCAAAAAGCTAGTACAAACCGTGTTTGATTTAGAGTTCTAACTGCATCTGTCAATATAGGAGAAAACAGAGTGAAACCTAAAAATTCAAACTGTTACTGCAAACGAATGCTTCAACGTAAAAGAACGAAACTTGAGCATCCAAGTGGGATTGGTGTACTTATCATTACTTAAATGTATCATGAAGATTGGATGAAAAAATATTTGTTGAGATATCAGGAGACTCTAGAGTTTTGGAAGTTTGGCAACCCCTTCAATATGAGTGTTATTGGCCAGTCCCTGCTTTAGGCTACATCAAGAGGAAACAAACCTTAGAGATAGAACGTAGAACTAATGTATTGTGTCAAGTTTCAAGAAGGTAGCACAAACCGTGTTTGATTTAGAGTTCCAACGCATCTGTCAATATAGTAGAAAACAGAGTGAAACCTAAAAATTCAAACTGTTACTGCAAACGAATGCTTCATCCTAGGAGAACGAAACTTGGGCATCCAAGATTGATTGGTGTACTGCTCATTACTTGAAAGTATCATGAAGGTCGGAAGCAAAAATTTATGTTGAGATTTCAGGAGGCTCTAGTGTTTTGGACGCATAACAACGCCTTCCATTGAATGTGTCATTCACCAGTATCTGCTTAAGGCTACAGCAAGAGGAAACAAACCTTAGAGATAGAACGTAGAACTACTGTATTGTGTCAAGTTTCAAGAAGCTAGCACAAACCGTGTTTGATTTAGAGTTCTAACTGCATCTGTCAATATAGGAGAAAACAGAGTGAAACCTAAAAATTCAAACTGTTACTGCAAACGAATGCTTCAACGTAAAAGAACGAAACTTGAGCATCCAAGTGGGATTGGTGTACTGATCATTATTTAAAAGTATCATGAGGATTGGATGAAAAAATATATGTTGAGATTTCAGGAGACTCTAGTGTTTTGGAAGTTTGGCAACTCCTTTCATTATATGTGTTATTCGCCAGTCCCTGCTTTAGGCTACATCAAGAGGAAACAAACCTTAGAGATGGAACGTAGAACTAATGTATTGTGTCAAGTTTCATGAAGCTAGCACAAAACGTGTTTGATATAGTTCGAACTGCATCTGTCAATATAGGAGAAAACAGAGTGAAACCTAAAAATTGAAACTGATACTGCAAACGAATGCTCTAACCTAGGAGAACGAAACTTGGGCATCCAAGTTTGATTGGTGTACTGCTCACTACTTGAAAGTATCATGAAGGTCGGAAGCAAAAATTTATGTTGAGATTTCAGGAGAGTCTAGTGTTTTGGCAGCATAACAACTCCTTTCATTGAATGTGTCATTCACCAGTATCTGCTTAAGGCTACATCAAGAGGAAACAAACCTTAGAGATACAACGTAGAACTACTGTATTGTGTCAAGTTTCAAGAAGCTAGCAGAAACCGTGTTTGATTTAGAGTTCTAACTGCATCTGTCAATATAGGAGAAAACAGAGTGAAACCTAAAAATTCAAACTGTTACTGCAAACGAATGCTTCAACGTAAAAGAACGAAACGTGAGCATCCAAGTGGGATTGGTGTACTGATCATTACTTGAAAGTATCATGAAGATTGGATGAAAAAATATATGTTGAGATTTCAGGAGACTCTAGTGTTATGGAAGTTTGGCAACCCCTTCAATATTAGTGTGATTCGCCAGTCTCTGCTTTAGACTACATCAAGGGGAAACAAACCTTTGAGATAGAACGTAGAACTAATGTATTGTGTCAAGTTTCAAGAAGCTAGCACAAACCGTGTTTGATATAGTTCGAACTGCATCTGTCAATATAGGAGAAAATAGAGTGAAACCTAAAAATTCAAACTGTTACTGCAAACGAATGCTTCAACCTAGGAGAACGAAACTTGGGCATCCAAGTTTGATTGGTGTACTGCTCATTACTTGAAAGTATCATGAAGGTCGGAAGCAAAAATTTATGTTGAGATTTCAGGAGACTCTAGTGTTTTCGACGCCTAACAACGCCTTCCATTGAATGTGTCATTCACCAGTACCTGCTTAAGGCTACATCAAGAGGAAACAAACCTTAGAGATACAACGTAGAATTACTGTATTGTGTCAAGTTTCAGGACGCTAGCACAAACCGTGTTTGATTTAGAGTTCTAACTGCTTCTGTCAATATAGGAGAAAACAGAGTGAAACCTAAAATTTCAAACTGTTACTGCAAACGAATGCTTCAACGTAAAAGAACGAAACTTGAGCATCCAAGTGGGATTGGTGTACTGATCATTACTTGAAAATATCATGAAGATTGAATGAAAAAATATATGTTGAGATTTCAGGAGACTTTAGTGTTTTGGAAGTTTGGCAACTCCTTTCATTATAAGTGTTATTCGCCAGTCCCTGCTTTAGGCTACATCAAGGGGAAACAAACCTTAGAGATAAAACGTAGAACTAATGTATTGTGTCAAGTTTCAAGAAGCTAGCACAAACCGTGTTTGATATAGTTCGAACTGCATCTGTCAATATAGGAGAAAACAGAGTGAAACCTAAAAATTCAAACTGTTACTGCAAACGAATGCTTCAACCTAGGAGAACGAAACTTGGGCATCCAAGTGTGATTGGTGTACTGCTCATTACTTGAAAGTATCATGAAGTTCGGAATCAAAAATTTATGTTGAGATTTAAGGAGAGTCTATTGTTTTCGCAGCCTAACAACGCCTTTCATTGAATGTGTCATTCACCAGTATCTGCTTAAGGCTACATCAAGAGGAAACAAACCTTAGAGATAGAACGTAGAACTACTGTATTGTGTAAACTATCAAGAAGCTAGCACAAACCATGTTTGATTTAGAGTTCTAACTGCATCTGTCAATATAGGAGAAAACAGAGTGAAACCTAAAAATTCAAACTGTTACGGCAAACGAATGCTTCAACGTAAAAGAACGAAACTTGAGCATCCAAGTGGGATTGGTGTACTGATCATTACTTAAAAGTATCATGAGGATTGGATGAAAAAATATATGTTGAGATTTCAGGAGACTCTAGAGTTTTGGAAGTTTGGCAACTCCTTTCATTATAAGTGTTATTCGCCAGTCCCTGCTTTAGGCTACATCAAGAAGAAACAAACCTTAGAGATAGAACTTAGAACTAATGTATTGTGTCAAGTGTCATGAAGCTAGCACAAACCGTGTTTGATATAGTTCGAACTGCATCTATCAATATAGGAGAAAACAGAGTGAAAGCTAAAAATTGCAACTGTTACTGCAAACGAATGCTCCAACCTCGGAGAACGAAACTTGGGCATCCAAGTTTGATTGGTGTACTCCTCATTACTTGAAAGTATCATGAAGGTCGGAAGCAAAAATTTATGTTGAGATTTCAGGAGAGTCTAGTGTTTTGGCAGCATAACAACTCCTTTCATTGAATGTGTCATTCACCAGTATCTGCTTAAGGCTACATCAAGAGGAAACAAACCTTAGAGATAGAACGTAGAACTACTGTATTGTGTCAAGTTTCAAGAAGCTAGCAGAAACCGTGTTTTATTTAGAGTTCTAACTGCATCTGTCAATATAGGAGAAAACAGAGTGAAACCTAAAAATTCAAACTGTTACTGCAAACGAATGCTTCAACGTAAAAGAATGAAACTTGAGCATCCAAGTGGGATTGGTGTACTGATCATTACTTGAAAGTATCATGAAGATTGGATGAAAAAATATATGTTGAGATTTCAGGAGACTCTAGTGTTTTGGAAGTTTGGCAACCCCTTCAATATGAGTGTTATTCGCCAGTCCCTGCTTTAGGCTACATCAGGAGGAAACAAAACTTAGAGATAGAACGTAGAACTAATGTATTGTGTCAAGTTGCAAGAAGCCAGCACAAACCGTGTTTGATTTAGAGTTCGAACGCTTCTGTCAATATAGTAGAACACAGAGTGGAACCTAAAAATTCAAACTGTTACTGCAAACGAATGCTTCAACCTAGGAGAACGAAACTTGGGCATCCAAGTTTGATTGGTGTACTGCTCATTACTTGAAAGTATAATGAAGGACGGAAGCAAAAATTTACGTTGAGATTTCAGGAGACTCTAGTGTTTTGGCCGCCTACCAACGCCTTTCATTGAATGTGTCATTCACCTGTATATGCTTAATGCTACATCAAGAGGAAACAAACCTCAGAGATAGAACGTAGAACTACTGTATTGTGTCAAGTTTCAAGAAGCTAGCACAAACCGTGTTTGATTTAGAATTCTAACTGCATCTGTCAATATAGAAAAAAACAGAGTGAAACCTAAAATTTCAAACTGTTACTGCAAACGAATGCTTCAACGTAAAAGAACGAAACTTGAGCATCCAAGTGGGATTGGTGTACTGATCATTACTTCAAAATATCATGAAGATTGGATGAAAAAATATATGTTGAGATTTCAGGAGACTCTAGTGTTTTGGAAGTTTGGCAACTCCTTTCATTATAAGTGTTATTCGCCAGTCCCTGCTTTAGGCTACATCAAGAGGAAACAAGCCTTAGAGATAGAACGTAGAACTAATGTATTGTGTCAAGTTTCAAGAAGCTAGCACAAACCGTGTTTGATATAGTTCGAACTGCATCTGTCAATATAGGAGAAAACAGAGTGAAACCTAAAAATTCAAACTGTTACTGCAAACGAATGCTTCAACCTAGGAGAACGAAACTTGGGCATCCAAGTTTGATTGGTGTACTGCTCATTACTTGAAAGTATCATGAAGTTCGGAAGCAAAAATTTATGTTGAGATTTCAGGAGACTCTAGTGTTTTGGCAGCCTAACAACGCCTTTCATTGAATGTGTCATTCACCAGTATCTGCTTAAGGCTACATCAACAAGAAACAAACCTTAGAGATAGAACGTAGAACTACTGTATTGTGTCAAGTTTCAAGAAGCTAGCACAAACCGTGTTTGATTTAGAGTTCTAACTGCATCTGTCAATATAGGAGAAAACAGAGTGAAACCTAAAAATTCAAACTGTTACTGCAAACGAATGCTTCAACGTAAAAGAACGAAACTTGAGCATCCAAGTGGGATTGGTGTACTTATCATTATTTAAAGTATCATGAAGATTGGATGAAAAAATATATGTTGAGATTTCAGGAGACTCTAGTGTTTTGGAAGTTTGGCAACTCCTTTCATTATAAGTGTTATTCGCCAGTCCCTGCTTTAGGCTACATCAAGAGGAAACAAGCCTTAGAGATAGAACGTAGAACTAATGTATTGTGTCAAGTTTCAAGAAGCTAGCACAAACCGTGTTTGATATAGTTCGAACTGCATCTGTCAATATAGGAGAAAACAGAGTGAAACCTAAAAATTCAAACTGTTACTGCAAACGAATGCTTCAACCTAGGAGAACGAAACTTGGGCATCCAAGTTTGATTGGTGTACTGCTCATTACTTGAAAGTATCATGAAGTTCGGAAGCAAAAATTTATGTTGAGATTTCAGGAGACTCTAGTGTTTTGGCAGCCTAACAACGCCTTTCATTGAATGTGTCATTCACCAGTATCTGCTTAAGGCTACATCAACAAGAAACAAACCTTAGAGATAGAACGTAGAACTACTGTATTGTGTCAAGTTTCAAGAAGCTAGCACAAACCGTGTTTGATTTAGAGTTCTAACTGCATCTGTCAATATAGGAGAAAACAGAGTGAAACCTAAAAATTCAAACTGTTACTGCAAACGAATGCTTCAACGTAAAAGAACGAAACTTGAGCATCCAAGTGGGATTGGTGTACTTATCATTATTTAAAGTATCATGAAGATTGGATGAAAAAATATTTGTTGAGATATCAGGAGACTCTAGAGTTTTGGAAGTTTGGCAACCCCTTCAATATGAGTGTTATTCGCCAGTCCCTGCTTTAGGCTACATCAAGAGGAAACAAACCTTAGAGATAGAACGTAGAACTAATGTATTGTGTCAAGTTTCAAGAAGGTAGCACAAACCGTGTTTGATTTAGAGTTCCAACGCAATTGTCAATATAGTAGAAAACAGAGTGAAACCTAAAAATTGAAACTGTTACTGCAAACGAATGCTCTAACCTAGGAGAACGAAACTTGGGCATCCAAGTTTGATTGGTGTACTGCTCATTACTTGAAAGTATCATGAATGTCGGAAGCAAAAATTTATGTTGAGATTTCAGGAGAGTCTAGTGTTTTGGCAGCATAACAACTCCTTTCATTGAATGTGTCATTCACCAGTATCTGCTTAAGGCTACATCAAGAGGAAACAAACCTTAGAGATAGAACGTAGAACTACTGTATTGTGTCAAGTTTCAAGAAGCTAGCAGAAACCGTGTTTGATTTAGAGTTCTAACTGCATCTGTCAATATAGGAGAAAACAGAGTGAAACCTAAAAATTCAAACTGTTACTGCAAACGAATGCTTCAACGTAAAAGAACGAAACTTGAGCATCCAAGTGGGATTGGTGTACTGATCATTACTTGAAAGTATCATGAAGATTGGATGAAAAAATATATGTTGAGATTTCAGGAGACTCTAGTGTTTTGGAAGTTTGGCAACCCCTTCAATATGAGTGTTATTCGCCAGTCCCTGCTTTAGACTACATCAAGGGGAAACAAACCTTAGAGATAGAACGTAGAACTAATGTATTGTGTCAAGTTTCAAGAAGCTAGCACAAACCGTGTTTGATATAGTTCGAACTGCATCTGTCAATATAGGAGAAAATAGAGTGAAACCTAAAAATTCAAACTGTTACTGCAAACGAATGCTTCAACCTAGGAGAACGAAACTTGGGCATCCAAGTTTGATTGGTGTACTGCTCATTACTTGAAAGTATCATGAAGGTCGGAAGCAAAAATTTATGTTGAGATTTCAGG